>NC_062225.1:43913505-44213505 GCF_902686445.1 Sciurus carolinensis
CACTTCCTCTTTGATTTGTGCTCCTCAGATAATTGGGAATATAACATCTCTGTGGCTGGAAGCTGAACCATAATTTATAATGAACTGATAGCAAAGTTTATCTACTATGACTAATAATCATAATGTAGTAATGGTAATGTCAGTCATAATAAGAGGGAACTAATTAGAGTGGAAAACAATATCTCTCCTTAAGAAACCTCACCTCATGGAGAAAATAAGACGTGGAGTTGGCACAACGTGTACTCATTTATTTAGCATCGTGAACCCAAAGAACAGCATTTGCACAGAATGATTGATTGACCTAGGAAATAATTCATGTGGAAACTAATTGATTGAGGATAACTCTCAGACCACCTTTACCTGTGACATGAGACATTTTATGATGGTAAGGGGGATGCAGTTGCAAGAAGTAGCCCAAAGCAATTATTTCCTAGGAAATGACTCCTTGCATTTTCCTAAATGTAAGCATCGGCTGGCCTGACGTCGAGTGAGGAGGGAAGGCTGGCTGTGATGGCGATGGCAAAGGCATATTTTTGATAAAGAACATTGTCAATGAAATGAGACTCCATTCCTGCTGATTGGCAAGGTTTAGGGAATATTTTGGAAAGAGTTATAACAGTGTGCTGTGAGGATTTCAAGAATCTTGCAACAGTTTCTCTTTAACCTGCAGGTGGCATTAGTAGTAAAAATGTATTTCCTATCATTCTTGAAAAAATATTCAGCAATGAAGTGAGGGAAACAGCAAAGGGTTTCACAGCATGACTCAATTAGAGGAGCAAGCCCGATTCATTGCAGATGGCTTTTTGCTATGTTTAATAATCCAGGGAACTCAATGATCCAAATCCAGAAATAGTAAACTACAATCCTTATAGGAATTGAAAAATCTGGGGAAGTTTTTTTTCTTTCTCTTGAGTTTGGAATACAAGCATACGTCTATATGCACACACACACACATGTCTTTGTGATTCCGTTTCCATGTGGGAGGCCAAGAATCTGAGCACTGGGAGCAAACTTGGTTCTTTACTTACAGAGCGAGAATTGAAACTCAACAAAGTGTGATTGAAACTCTGTGAAACCAACCCCCTAAGATCCTCCCTTGCTGCTGCTGGGCCCTACATCTAGCCCAGGGAGACTGAGGAATGCTAGTGTAGCAGTTCCCACTGCTTGAGGGCTTGCTTTTCACTTCTTTGTGGTGCACCAGCTGCTGACTAACTGCACTGACCAAGCAAATTCTTGTACTGGTGGTGGTGAAGCACCTGGACAAGAGCCAATTTGCCAAAGTCTCCCTTCCCACCCTCTCTTCAGAGAGCTGCCAATCCAACCAGTTATACCTGGGAATGGGAAATTAAGAGAACAACATACCTTTAGAAACCCAAAGGCATCACTGAGAATACAAAGACACAGAAAGCGTGTAAAGAAATTACCGGGCTTGGCTGTCGTGTTTTTACCCTGCATTAACTAGCTGGGGATGACCGTGAGGGTGAGGATGTTAAATAGGACCGCCCTGCATATGGCATGCAGGCAATCCCTTAGGGAAAATGTGGCCTTCCAGCAGAAAGAGGCTGCAAAGAAAGGACAAGCACTGATTGGAAATCTTGTAAACACAAAACTCAGATTGATGGCTAAAGATTCTTCCAGAAAAGCCTCACTAACCACAGCGAAGTTAGTGGTGGTTCTGAAGGGAGCGTTTTCTTCTCTGATGATTTTCACATCTAAACGCCTTATTGTTAAAGCCTCTGCTTTCTTTCCAATGGATGTTTGAGGATTTTGTTGATTTCTAACAGCTCTAAGCAAATACCAGAAGTAGCTCTTTCAGAATTCTTTTCAGATAAACTTTTGCGAAGACTAGTATTTTACCCAATAAGCACTGCTGTAATTGGAAGAGTCAATCGATGAATCAGTTAAATCATAAACTGTTATTGAACCTGAAGGTTCTAGCCTACATGTCCCCCCTTTCTCACTAGACTCTGCCCAGCATCACTATTACACTGGCTCTGGGTCACAGTCTTTCTGCCTCCCAGGTAGCATAGCTTCTCCTACAGCCAGCACTGGGGAGAGTTTCCATGAAAAAGTCCAATTCCACTGGAGGTTGCTGCTGCCTATCTCTCACTGCAATGGACTCTGGTATTCTCTGCATGTGGTGAGAGCTTGGTGTCTGGAAGAGCCCCCAGGTTGCTCAGCTAGCCTGTGGGGAAGTGACAAAGATGGCATTCCTTTTAGTTCTTATTCACCATAAGAGGGTTAGAAGGACTTCATGCAATGCTGCCTGTGCCCAAAAACTTAAGGAGTATTTAGCAAAATGCTTTTCCACTAATTGCCTCATTCGCTAAGCTCTGCACAGAAAGTGGAGGAAAGGGTCCCAGAGGCTGGGCTGGGACACAGAGCCTCCAACCCAAAGTACTACCCAGTGCCAGGCTAGGCTCCAAACCTGGACGGAATCAGTTCTTCTTTGTGTAACTTGACGCTGAGCTCAGACTTCACTGTGCCCAGAATGATCTTTTTCGAGTGCCCCATTTCCTTTTGTTCTGAGTCTTGCTGGGAACGTGGACACCCAGATTTCTGTCTGGTCTACTTAACTCCAGATCTTGGGCATTTAAAAAATATATCTGCTAGTCTCCTTATTCAAATTAAAATACTAGCTGAGCCAAAATAACATGTGGTTTAACTTTCCTTTCTTTATAAAAAAAAAAAAATCCTGTGCAAAAAAAGATCTTTCTTAATTTGAAAAGTGATTACTGCCGGGTGTGGTGGCTGACGCTTATAATCCTAGCGACTCAGGAGGCGAAGGCAGGACAATTGCAGGTTCGAGGCCAACCTCAGCAACTTAGCGAAGCCACAAGCAACCTGTCTCAAAAATAAATAAATAAATGGATGAATAAATAAATAAGTACATTTTTTAAAAAAGGTTGGGAATGTGGCTCAGTGGTAAAGTGCTCTTGGGTTAAAGCCCCATTACCAAAAAACAAACAAACGTGATTCTTTGGGAAAACTTTGGAACTATGGAACTAAGGTGTGTCTCCCCTCTACCACCTCCACAAATTATGCTACAAACCCAGTGCAATGGGACTCAAGAGGTGATGCCTTTGGGGATGATTAGATTACGGAGGAGGAGCCTTCATCATGGATTGAGTGTCCTTATAAGAAAAAGCACAAGCTTACTTCCTCTCTTTTTCCATCATGTGAGGACACAGCAAGAAGACAGGTGTCTGCGAAGTGGGAAGCTAACCTTACAGGAACCCAGCCATACTGGCACTGTGATCTTGAATATCCCAGCCTCTAAAACTGAGAAATAAAAGTTTCATCTCTGATATTTTGTTGCAGAAACGTAAACAGACAAGACACATGGTTATAAAAGATTTCACAATTGTCTTTATATTTGACAGATACCCTTAAGAATGACATGAAATCAAGATGATCTTGGAAAACTGGACCCAAGACTGCTTCAGCTTGAGTGTGTGCAGTAGTAATGGTTTTCTGAAGTTGGCAAAGCACTACACTTTGTTGTCTCTACTTGGTGTTCTCTGATTAATCCATTCTTTCTGTCAGGACTTCAGCTTCTATGTTATCATAGAGCACATGGGATCTATAGAGCAGTTTGCAAGAACAGCACCAGTTAACTATGTTACATAATGCTTATCCCTCCCTGGGCTATGTTTCCTTTTCCTAGTGACATATTATTCCACTCTCATTAAATTCCCTTCAAAAATCTTTTATAGAACTTTATAGATAATTCAGGGCTTGGTTTTATGATGATGCAAATATACACCTCCTACCTCCAAACCATTTGGAACTTTATAAACTACCAGTCCTGGTAACTCCACGAATACTGTGTTTGACCTTTACTTCTTCTGAACTTGTTTCCATTCCTACTTTACGAATATATACTAGGCTGGCTCCAAACTGCCCTTAAAACCATGCTTCACAATTCCTCAAAGACACACATGCACACACTTTCAAGTCTATACAATTTAAGTACTCATTTCTAAGTTCTAGTCTAAGAACAACTCTGAAGACATTTCATGATTGTTATGGTTTGAATGTGAGTTGTCCCCCAAAAGCTCACATATGAGACAATACAGGGAAGTTCAGAGGAGAGATGATTGGATTATAAGAGTCCTAACCCAATCAGTGAATTAATCCCTGGTGGGATTAATTGAAGTGGTAGGGTGTGACTGAAGGAGGTGGGAATTGGGGTGTGGCTTTGGAGTATATATTTTGTATCTGGAGAGTGGAGACTATCTCTCTGCAAGCTTCTTCCCTCTGTCACGCTCTTCTGCCATTATGTTCTGCCTCACGCTAAGCTCCGAGGAATGAAGCCAGCCTTCTATGGCCTAAGATCTCTGAAACAGTGAGCCCTCAAATAAACCTTTCCTCCTCTCTAATTGTGCTGGTCAGATCATTTAGTCAAAGCAGCGAAATAGCTGACTAAAACAATGATTATGCAAAAAAGGAACACTTCAGATTTTTGGAGCAGAGAGCCAACTGTTTGTGAAAGGTGGAGATGGAAGAATGAGGGTAGGAGTGGATTGATAGAAAATCTAAGGATTTAAGTATTAGTCTTTATAACTTAGCCACTCTCTCCCTCAATGTTCTTATCTTGGAAATAGGAATCATCATAGCACCTGTTCTATGCATTTTATAATATTATCCAAACAAATAATTCAGAGAAAATACTCCCCAAAACATAAGACAGTGTGCATATGTAAGGGTGCCCAGTATCTGAGTTACTGCCGCTTAAAACATCTGGACTTCCTGCAGGATGCTCAGCAATGCCCAGGAGTGCCCCCAGCACAGAAATGGTAGAACAGCCACATTCGTGAGGTAAACTCATATTCCTAGGAGGCACCTATCTGTGGATTTGGGCTCTTATGGGCAGCAGTATGTTAGGATTTGTCTCATTCTTTATGAAAACTCTCCTCCACCCATTCATTTGACAGAGCATGAAAACATGTGAGAAGGGATGATTGTTCCAGAAGAGTAGGATGTACAGAATGAGTTATGCCTGGAAAGACACCTCTGTTAGAAGTGAGGGCACAGGGACAGAATGTGGAAAGCACTTTCAACTCGGCAACCAGAAGATGCAGTGAAAGGAAATATGGAGATATATATATATATATATATATATATATATATATATATATATATATATATATATTTTTTTTTTTTTAAGAGTGCCAGACCCTTAAAAAAAGGAACACTGACCCAGTATGTCTCAGGCATTGTCATGAAGGACTTGAGACCCATTTGTTTTGACTTAGGTGTTCATATTTCTAAGTTTTTGCCCCTTTGCAAACACATTTGTTCTAACCATATTGCAACAGATCTGCATTGCTAGCCAATTCCCTTGAATTCTTAATTCTTGTTAACAACTCTGGCAATTAACCAATTACTCCTACCACTGAAGGGCTCGGGGAGGAAGGGACTGATGATTTATAGCAGCACAGCGTCTGTGCTTGTTGACTTGAACTCAATTGCTGGAGTACTTCATTTAGAGAATGGATGGGCAGGTAAGTAGCCAACAGGCTGAAGCCCATCAAAAGACTAAAACTGCCCACAGGTGACAGGTTGAACGTGCTGCTTTCTCTAGCTCTGTGGGGCTGTTATTTGCTTCCTTTTCCTATTCCCATAACTCCCAAGAAACCCTGATGCTCCCTGTGTGGGTCAGTCAGCTAATACAGTGTTGATGATTTTCCAGAATTGTAGAATCAGAATGTTTAAGGAAACTTCTAGTTTGTCTATCCTGTAAGTGCAGGAAACTGTCCTACAAGGCCCTGGTGAGAGCCATTTAGACTTTTTAAATATGACCAGTAATGACTTTGGAAGGCAGTTCATTCCTCTGCTGTGCAACACTATTTGTTAGAAAATCTTAAAATCAAATCTTACCTGCCCATCTGTAATTCATACCCATTGATCCTATTTTTGTCTGGGTAAGCAATCTGAATAGCTTCATTCTCTCCTGGATAATGTGCCTTTTAAACTTAAGATAAGATTTCATGTCTGCATTCTCTTCTGATGCTCGTGGATATGGTTTTCCTGTCTCTTTCCAGCACCTCCTAAAGGCACCCTTTTATTTCTCAAGGTTCTTCTTTAATTGCGGCACCAACATTTTTAATGTAATTGCTTCTATTGCATTCTGGGCGAGGCCCATTCCTGCCATTTTACATCCCCATATTATCTTTGGTCCTAGTAAAACCATAGATTCTGGAGGACTCATTCAATTAAAGTCAATAAAATGACCAGGAACACTCTGATGACATTTGCTAGTCCTTCCCTGAAATAACTTTGGATTTATCTTCTCTGTTTCGAGAACTATTTCTAGGGCTATGGCTTGAACTTTTGATGTGCTCTTTAGGAGAATCTAAATTTACTGAGTTAATAAAATTATAGGCACGGGTAAAGGCAATAATAGACCAAGGGGAGGTTAGGAATGCTATCAGCCAGAGGGAGAAAAGGGAAGGGCACTCAGGGGAGAAAAGGGCAAACGGTCTCAGAGAGAAGAAAGCTTTCTGGTAGTGGTCATGGAATCACCCCAAAGGGCAGGGCCCATCAGATGTGCAGACAACAGATGTGTACATGATGTGAATCAAGGGGTGATAAAATACTCCTGACCCCCAAATATTCCTCAAGCTCTTTCTACCACCCGTAATTCTCATGCAACTAACCCTTTTTCCTTAAGGCCATAGTAAAGCTGTAAATGTTCTCTGGGAGAGCAAAATATTAAGCTATTATCAACCAGTGATGTCTCAGCTATCCTCAACCACGTTCAAACTAGCTGGTCACTGAGAAGACCCTTAAAGGAATAGGTTACAAAATATGTTTTAAATGGGAAAGCATAACTAATAACACAACAACGCAGGATTTCGGAATTTTTAAGGTGCAAGAGGTAAAGAGGAAGGATGAAGGGAAGGACGCTGTGGGTAGCAAGCTGCCTGGACAAGCAGATGCCTCTGTGCAGGCCTGTGGAGCCATGGGAGGCTGTGTGGATAGTGGAAAGTGAATGGATAAAGAGAGGATGCTAAAAAATAACTAAAACATAAATCAATCTCTTAGGGTGAAGCACTATGTGGGAGGCCCTGAGGAAATATCTGTGGCACTTGAGCTCAGGATCTATGAATTACCTGGGTAGACGGGATGCCCTAGTTCTTTTATTTTTAATTTTAATTTTCTACTTTTGAATGGACTTACTTAAATTGTTTCAGTGCTGTAAACTGTGAAGGGAAAATTCATTTGATTTTTTACTTTTTTCTTCTTATTTATTTATTTTTTCCTTTTCTCCATTTTATTCCTGACCAAGTTCCCAAAGAGTGATGTATTAGTAAGTGGAAGGGAGATGGACACCATCTTTTATAATCACGAACTAGGTGGACTCCTTGTCTTCCAATAGCAGAGGAGCAACTTAAAGTAGCTTAGGCACAAAAGGCGAGTGGATGAATCATAAATACATAAATAAGTGAAGAAAGTGGAAGAAGAGGGTAAACTCACAGGTGTCAGGCCTGGGACTTCAGTGCTGGCATCTCTCTTTCCCTCTCTCTCTTCCATTTTCCCTTTCTCTTAGGTGGGCACTCTTCTGCCTGTTGGGTTTATCCTCTATCATGGAAAAGTTCCTTTCATTTAAGTCTTTCTGCTTTATTCTTAATTTTAGTTTAGTTTAGAAAAAAAGTATAAAAGGGCTCTGATTTGTTTGACATGGGTCATGTACTTATGTACAAAATGATCGCCAATCACAATGACCAAGATAGCAATTGGCTTATTTTGGACTTCATGTTAGCCATGTGACCTCCTTTAGGCGTATCTACTTCCCTCTTAAGTGCTCTATCTCCAAATGCAGTCACATTGGGGTTAGGAATTCCACATGAATTTTTGGGTGGGATACAATTCAGTACATAACCTATTTGAATGTAGGTTTCACGAAGAGAAAGGGCTGAACCCAGAAACAGCATTTCAGCAGTGTTTTTTTTTTTCCCCCTAAATTTTACAGGACAATATAAATCAGAAAGGTGAGCCTATTTGAAATAAATGCACAGAATATTTGCAATGTGAGGGTTGAAGGGATTAAGATCATGTGGTTATGACTGAAGACCAGCTGTAGCAAACAGGCTAAAGACATTTTCCTAGCTGAGCTGGGAATTCTGTCTAACAGAAAGACAGATTTTACACTCTAAGAAGGGTCTTCTCCAAAAGGAGAACCCTCGTCTTTGGAGAGGCAAGTGTGTCTGAGCCTAGTTGAAGACTAATCTGTCTTTGGTACTATTTGATGTAAAAGTTGGCTATATCATTTGTCAGTGTCATCATTTAAGAGCTAAGTTTTGAAAAAATGTCTAGGAAAATACAATACTTATTGGCAAATGTGAACAGCAGTGACACCCTACCACTGACTATTTTCCTTCAGAGGAAATAGCTACATATTCAAAATATTTAAGAGTGACCTCTTAAACTCATCATTGCTATTAAAGGGCAGTTTACACCAGAGTCCTTGCTTCAACTGAAGTGGAAATACCACCTCTGTACTGAGAGAATAATGTGTCTGGTAGACCTCATTATTTAATAGGGAGAAATGAGGTTTGGGAAAACAGAAATAAACAGCATTTTTTAAGAAATCCCAAAGGACAGGAGAATAATTATTACTTTGATCCATTGAGTGGAAGCTCTTTTGCTTGTTTGTTCACATGGTATGTAGCTTATTACAATACCCCTACCTGTACACACAGGCTGCATTTGGGGTGTGTATGAGAGAGAGAGAGAGAGAGAGAGAGAGAGAGGAAGAAAGTGCATGTGCAATGTGAATAAAAAACCCATGAAAAAGAATGAAATCAATGTATACAAAGCATAAGTTAGATTTTTTTTTTGGTAATATAGTTTGAAAAGCAAGTCTGATGAGCTTTCCTTCTTATAACCTGGTTTGTGTAAAAAGGAAAAGACTTTCTCTTATACAAGTAGAAGTGGAACCACGTACCATGCCCTTCACAAATATAAGCAAGGATGTGCACATATGTCCTAAATTAATTCTGAAGTAATTTCAGACCCAGATTTGTGTTAATGCATTTAGCAAGTAATTAGTTGTCCATTCATTCATTAACAGCATATTTTAAAACTTCTTGCAAAAATCCCACCTCCCCCCTTCAACAAAGTGGCACTTCTAGGAAGACAGAAGGGATATAAAATATGTCGGGTAAGATGGGAAAACAAATCTGAAAAAGAAAATTACACATTTAGTTGTAGAAGAGTATTAGTAATATAAATGAGCTTTACAAAGACAATACATATCCTCCCTTACCTTTTCACAGGGAAAAAAAAAAGGGTGAAGTTGTGAATTGGCACTGCATCAGTAGGTACTTCAGCATTTTATGTTTCCAGTTTAGTATAATGTTATTCTCTCTTGGACATTATAATTTTTCTTCCATTTGTAAAGTGCTTTATAGTTTTCTAAGCAGTTTCATACAGAGTAGTTCATTTGTGGAACTAATAGCATTTACATGGGATAACAATATCCTAATAGAATGGTGCAATTCATGTAATGAGTTTAACTTGTTATTAAAATGAATGCCACTTGGATAAGATTGAGGGGGAATCAGACTGGTCAAGAATCTTAGGGTAAGTTCTGACCATTCTTGATTTGTAAGAGGCAGAGGTGCACATATCTGGTCTCTCTGCAAGCCTCTAGATTCTTCTCTACTTGTGGATTGCCTACCTTCTGTCAGTCTCCATTTTCACTTAGCACAGAAGATGAATTAGGGCAAAGTGGGAATTACAGGGTTTAATATCCTGCTCTGTACCTACTAAGAATGTGAGAAATGCAAATGTCTACTTTTTATTTGTTTTCACATATTTTGTACAAAATATACTGAAGCTGTGATCCAAATGATCACAGTTGGCCACTTCTTAATAGCGGACATAAAGATTTGGCAGCATTTTATGCAGAGGTTAACAGAAACCCAAAGCAGTGTTTAGGATGAGCTAATAGCACTTTGCCCCATTCAGAGGAGCTCTAATCTTAGCACAGAGAGAATAGTTAATACCTAGTATCGCGTTCCCTCTGCCCGCAGAGAGAGACACGACAAATGTCTGAAGCTTTGGAAGTTTATTGTGCACAGTCCCTCTCCTACACTTCTTACTCCTAGCTTCCGCGCACTCCCAGCTTCCCTTCTCTCAGCTTCTCCCAGCTTCCGCGCACTCCCAGCTTCTCTTCTCTCAGCTTCTTCCAGCTTCCGCGCACTCCCAGCTTCCAGCTCAGCCTCCGCCTCCGCCTCCGCCTCCGCCTCCGCCTCCGCCTCCGCCTCCGCCTCCGCCTCCGCCTCCGCCTCCGCCTCCGCCGCTTCTTCCGCTTCTGCCTCTTCTTCAGCCCCCTACTCTCTCACCCACCAGGCTTATATACACTTTCAACCAATCAGGGGAGAGTACACGAGGTAAACGCGGACAGCTGCAAGCCTAGGATAGGTACACGAGGGGGGCATGCTCTAATCACATCGTTAACTAGCCAATCATTGGAATTCGCTGGTTGTTTACTGTATAGCTGGCCGCTTTTGGCTCAGCGTCAGGCACCATCTTGACCATGTCCAAAGGCTGGGGGTCCTGGAAACCCCGACAACCTAGTGTTTAATCTCTCTAAATCTTTTTTTTTTTTCAGCTCTAACATTAATGGGCTGGATTTTTCACTTTCAGAGTTTCCTACTCCCCTTAAAATCTTATTTTTAGTATAAATGAAAAAATTATCTAAAGTTTGTTGAATAGTTTTCACTTTTGAGGCATTCTGGAAATAAGATAATTTAGGGTCTTAGATTAATAAGGAGAAATGTGGGAATGGGGATGAGAAATGAAATGACTTTGGGAGAATATGACCATGAATAATATATTTTAAAGTTCAAATGTGAAAGCACAGGAAGATCCTGTCCCATTTCAGATATTTCCTCAAGAACTGTGAGAGAGCATGCTGGTTTCCCTTTTTCCTTGATTTTTTGCCTATGTAGATGCATCCCTTACAATATTGGATGTGGCAATCTGTCCAATTGAAAATCTGCAGGCCTTAGCCTTTGATTCCTCCTCTTGTATCCATCAACCATATAACTCATATAACTAGACCTTCTAATCCAAAGGATATCTAGAGAACGGAGACTGGAGTAAAAGAGAAAAGGATGGAATGTAAGATATTGATGATAAACTAAAGACCACTTGAGCACTCTTTTATTACCCCAGCCATTGTCAGGTGACCAGCTTCACTCAGGTCCCAGGTAATGCAATCTTTCCCTTTCTGTTCTGTAGAATGGTTGATTACTGCCTCCTTGATATGGAACTCTAATAAGAACTTCTTCAACATTAAAGGTAGTGTAGTTCTGAAGTGTTTGTGGTGAGTATAAGGGGAGTTTTATCTTGGGACCAGTGATACCATTTCTAGTAGGATATGGGGTCCAAGAGATTCATCTTTCCTCTTTCTGTTAGAGAATCCTGAGATGTGTTTCCAAAAGTTTCTCTGACAGTCCATGGAACACTACAACAGTGTTGCCTGAACTGTCAACCCCACTTCAGGCAGCTAGGATTTAAACATTTACTACTAATTGTTTTCAACAAATCCTTAAGAAAAAAAGTATATTTTATAGGTTGAGATCTGAGTATAGTCAAGTAAAGAAATGCCATGTAAGTTGAGATTTTCAGGGAACTTCCAGACAAGTCAGATAATGACCATTCTGAGACTGTGGGGCTTTTGAGGGAAGCCAAACCCCAAATCTACCACCCCAGCCAGTGCTATGAAACTGCTGGTTTTCATCCCTAACTTGGTTGTGAGATCTGTTATTTTCAAATGTTCTGCAGAAACTGAGGGAAAGAGAGCACTGGGAAAATTTCAAGTTAAAAAAGCCACAAAGTTCTTCTTCCCATGTTTCAACTGTTTCTCTTGAATAAATATTTCATGGATTTGGTTAATTTCCAGAGTTCTGAAAACATTTATTTGACTATTTTTGCCAATGTTCATATAACTTTTATAAAAGAATGGAATTTTAAGAGGTTCTTACCCCCATTCCTGCAGAAGTAACTCCCAGAAATCAATCTTAAAAACAAAGGGGAAATTAAGATATTCTCAGAAAAAGAATGATTAGTAGAGTTTGTCACCAACTAACTTACCATAATGTAGCAGCTCAATAAAGTACACTTATGTAAAAGAAATATAATTTTAAAAGACTCTTAGAACTAGGAGAAAAAAAAGCAAATATATGGGTAAAAAAAAAAGCACATTTTTTGTTTACTTTTCTAAATTATGTTGATCTAATGTGTTTATGTATATAGGGAAAACAGTTGAAATAACTCTATAATTCATGTGCAAGAGTAAAGACATGTAAAGGGAGTTTCTATACATTGTCCAAATCAGTAAATGTTGACACCGAGAGTCTCTGGTAAGTTATGTGTTATGTATATATAATGTATTACTTAGAACCAACCTAAATTATAAATAGATACAATCTCAAAACCATTATATATAAATCAAAATTGAACTATAAAAATATACAATGAATCCACAAAAAGACAGGGAAAAAAATGAAAGAAAGGCACAGGTAACAAACAAAGCAAAAAGAGGAAGACTTAAGCCTAAAATATCAATAATTACATTAAATATGAAAAGTCTAAATATATAGACCAAAAGACTGTGATTGACAAGGTGGATAAAAGTCACAACCAAATAACATGTTGTCTAAAATAATTTGTACCCAATATAAGAGCAGGATTGTAATTGTAAAGTTACTAAACTACTTAGAAACCAAACAATGCACTTCAAAAGTATTCATAAATCAGTGATAATAAAATTCCACGATATGTTGGGGAAATACATTTAACTACGTAAAAATGGAAACACAACATATCAAAATTTGTGAGAAACAATGAAGTAGTTCTGAGAGGAAAATGTATGACAGAAAATGATATAAAGATAGAAACTTAGATTATCAAGAATCTTAAGAATGTGGTAAAAGAAGGACAAAATAAACCAAAAGCAAACAGGAGGAAGAAAATGATAAAGACAAGATCAAAGGCTGAATAAACTAAAGTCAAAGTCTTAGTTAAGAGAATCACAAATTCAAGGGCATCTTGGGCAACTTAGCAAAATCTTTCTAGAATTAAAAAATGAAATACAAAGTTTGGGGATATAGCTTAAGGATGAAGCACCCCTAGGTTCAATCCTCAGTATCAATAAAGAAGAAAGAAAGAAAGAGAGAGAGAGAGAGAGAGAGAGAGAGAGAGAGAGAGAGAGAGAGAAAGACAGAAGGAGGGAGGGAGGGAGGAAGGAAGGAAGGAAAGAAGGAAGGAAAAGAAAAGAAAAGAAAGGAGGGAGTGAGGGAGGGAAGGAAGAAAGAAAGAAAAAAACTTGAGTAAACAAAATATCATAATGGACCCACAAACTTTGAAAGGATAATAAAGGAGAAACATGAACAACTCTACATATGCAAATTTGACAACTTAGAGGAACTGAATCAGTTTCTCAAGAACTATAAATTCCATAACTCACAGAACATGAAATACATAATTTGAATGTTCCTATAACTAAGAAGGTGATTAATTTTGTAATTTCATAGCTTCCAAAAGTGGAATCCCAGACCCAGATGATTCCAGTAGAGGAGTCTACCAAACCTTCAATGAAGAATTAGCACAAATTCTACACATCTTCCAGGAAGTAGAAGAGAAAGTATTTTTCCACTCTTTTATGAAGCTGGCACTCTCCTAATACCAAAACCAGACAGAGTACAAACAACAACAAACTAAAAGCATAATTACTCAGCAATACCAATGACTACTTCTTAAAAAAATATACATATATCTAAGTTATCTATATATCATAATTCAGTATGTTTGATTAAGAAAAAATATAACAGCATTCACATTTGATTTATGAAAGAGGTTATAACTGTAGACCTGAAGGACATTTTAAAAATAGCAATAAAATATCATGTGTACCTTTAGCCAACAGTTATTCAATACTTTAATAAAATATATATAACATCAGATTGATCTAAGAACAGGAAGGAATCTTTACTAAATAAATAATATGGAAAGGCATTTAAAAGCTAATCAACTCTGGATTTTTAATTCTGGTAATGACAAATAGGTAGTTTAAATTAACTTGCCAGTTTTTAAAAAAAAATAAAAAAAAAAAACGGAAAATTGTAGAAGGGTTTTAGAACATACTTGCTTAGAGACATTGGAGAGCTGGTAAGATATTGAGAATTTAGACCAAAGCATAGAAGGAAGATGGAGGGCCTCCTTTACTCCAAGGCCTTTGCTACTACCTGACACAGTGAATTGGAATTGTATCAAAGAATGGCAAAGAACTGAAGCTATAAATAGATTTTCTTAAAAACTTTATGTCAATTCTAGAATTGAACAATATAATTACAATTAAGAAATTAATGTACAAATTTAATAGCATTTAGGTGCAGTTGAAAAAATGTTAGTAACCACATCAGATGAAGAAAATCTTAAATACAACACAGTGAAACAAACTGAAAGAAATTACCAAAGACCTGAAAAATGGGAAAATCTAACACACATGTTAAGACATATCCAGATGAAGAGTAGAAAGTGTATCAGAGAAAATCGTAAAATTAGAAGACACGATGCTTGAAATAAAAATGCAAATTACCAATGAATACTTGTGAGTCCTAAATAAAACTACTAAAGAGAATCTCTGTCCATCACTGTAAGATAACAGAAGACCAAGGACCAAGAATGAATTAAAAGTCTTTGAGTCAAAGAAAAATTACTTTCAAAGATACCACAGCGTGGCTGAGGGTAGATAACTCCACAGAAATAACAAAAGCTAGAAAACATTGAAATAATATTTTCAAAGTGCTGAAAAATAAAGAAGTTAACTTTAATTTTATAATAATGGAAATATCCTTCTGAAATAAAAAGATTTTCAGAAAGGAAGTAAAAGATTTCATCAATAACAATCCCTCACTAAAACCTATAGAGTATTTCTCAAAATAATCTACTCAGTGAAGAAAGAAGAAAAAATAAATTAAATACTGGGTTAATCTAAATAAACATTGACTGTAAAAAGTAAAATGAATAATGTATTTTGTGGTTTTACCCATATGCATATATACACACAGAGAATTAAAATATAACAATAGTAACTTACATGAGAGTGGTAAATGGAATTAAGGTGTTCTAAGGCCTTTAGGAAACCTGAAAAACCCTTGGAAAAAGATAAAATTTCCATCTTTTAATAGTTGTTTTGAATCAAGAATGTATGCTCTAATTTCTAGTGTAACTATGTTTAACAATAAAAAAATAACATACAATGTAATAAAAGGAAGAAATGAAATAGTTTTTAAAAAACAAAAATCAAACAAACAAAAAAGCAAAAATCTAATTAATCTAAGCTAGACCAGAGGAACAAAATAAAAAAAAAACCAAGATAAATTTATAGAGCAAAGAATACTAAGTTTAAAAACAAGCTGCATTAACTATTATATTAAATATAAATAAAGTAAATGCTCCAAAAAATAAAATGTATTTTCAGACTCAGTAAAAACATATACCCATCTAAATGCAAATTAAAATAGACTCTGAAATATAAGAACAAGCAGGGTAGAAATAAAAGAAATGGACAATGCATATTCTGCACACAGTAACCAAAAGTCAGGTTGTGTAACTGCATTTATTATCAGACAATTACTTAAAGGTAAAAATTATTAGTAGAGATTAAGGTAGTCACCTTACAATAGCAAAAGGTTCAACATACTAGGAAGTAAAAATAATTTCATATTTTCATATTCACCAAAACCATAACTTCAAATATATTAAGCAAAAATAACTGATAAAATGCAAGCAAATCTATAACCATAGTGGTGTATTTTAAAAGATTCCTCTCATTAACTAATAAAACAATGCAGAGAATAAAACAGTAAGAATATAGACATTTGAACAACACAATTAACAAACGAGATGTGATTGATATAGAACATTGCAACCAACATCTGCAGAATATGAATTTGTATGAAGTGCACATGAAACATTAACCAAAATAGATCATCTGCTGATTCATATAGAAAGTCTAAACAAATTTCAAAGGATTGTAGTCATGCTGAATATGTTCTCTGACCACAGAGCAAATTAAGCTAGAAAACAAAAACAAAATGATAACTAGAAAATTCCCATATGTTTGGAAATTAAGAAGTATATTCTAAATAGACTTTGAGTCAAAAAAGAAATTATAGAGGAAATTAGAAATTTCTTTGAAATGAGTGATAATGAAAATACTACAACTTGCAGATTGCCACTAAAGAAATTCAGAGGGATAATTATAGATTTAGATGCATATATAAGATAAAGATGAAAAATAATCTGAGCATCAATCTAAAAGAAATTGGGGGGGGATCTGTGTGAAACCCAAATAAAATAGCAGGAAGAAAAATATAAATAGAGAAGAAATTATAGAAGTAGAAACATATGCAACAAAGTCTAATGTTGATTATTTGGAACCTGATGAGACAAAAAGATGGGAAGAAACAGAGAGAAGGGACAAATAAAGTCAAGAATGAAAGCAAACAGGGATAATGATCTTACAAATCATGTTTTCATATTCTGCACAACTTTATGTCTGAAATTTGAAAATATAATATGAAATAAGAAATATTCTAGGGGAAATTCCCCTTACAAAAAGGAAATAAGAAATCAAATATTTGAATGTAAGTAACATTTAAATAAAAATGAGTATTTTATTAAAAGTTTTCTATGAAAAAGAAAATCCACTTATCACTAGATGACTTCCTGAGTGAATTCTACCAGATATTTAAGGAGAAAATCATGTCAGGTTTACATCTATTCTACAGAACAGAAAACAAAAATAAAATTATGATACAATTCCAAATTCAATTTATATAGCTTACATAACCTCTATACCAAAACAGATAAGGAATTAAAAAAAGAACAATCCCAGGTCAATTTCTTTGATATACATAAACTCAAACTTTCTGGACAAAATAACAACAAACTGAATGGAAAACAATAAGTAAAAATAATCATATTTTCAGGTATAGTTTGGTTTTATTCCAAAAATGCATGTTTGTTTAACATTAAATATTAGTTAATATATTAACTAATCACATCAACACAACAGAGCAAAGAAATTAAAAAACATTTTCAATAAATATAGTAAATGCAGTTTTAGAAATATTTTGAATTTATAATTAATGCAAACACATAAACAAAATGTCTTAGCAAACTAGGAATAAAGGGAACTTCCCTCATTTGATGAAATATAAAAATAAACAAACCTGAAGCAATTACCATACTTAACAATAAAATGTTCAAAGGTATTCAAGATTGGGAATGATTCAAGAATACTTCCCACACCAGTATTATTCAGTGTTGTTTTTAATTGGAGATCATTTCAGGGCAATAAAATTTAAAAAGAAACAAAAGATATAAGAATTAAGTGAAAGTACTAAAATTTTTATTAAAATGTCAAACTTATAATCAGAAAAATCTGAAGGAATTTTTTGTATAAAGTACTAAAATTGAAAAATGGATGTAGCAAGTTTTTGGTAAATTGTTAATGAAAATAATCAATTACATTTCTGTTTACTAGCCTTCCTTCAAAATTTATAAGAGAATGATATATGTCAGGATAAACCATTACAATGGCATAAAAATAGCAATTCTTTGGAGCAGATTTTATATATGTGTATATGTCTACACAGAAATACATAAAAACAATATTGGGAGAAAATAAAGCAGATTTAAATACATGGAGCAAGAACTATGTTCATTCATGTATTGACTCAAGATTGTAAAAATATCTTTTTTGTTTGGTTTGTTATTGATGTTTGGATTCAATATAATCCCAAATTCTCCATTAGATTTCATTGTGGAAATTGGCAATTTAATTCTAAAATACAGATAGAAAAAAACAAAGAGCAGGAACAACAAAAGCAAGTTTCAAGGGCTTATTAAAGGACCAGTATTTTAAGCAGTATGGTATTAAAATATATTAATGGAACAGAACAGATTCAGAAACAGATGTACATGTATGGAAACTGGTAGGTACAAGTTTCCTTAAGTGGAGTAAGAATGGAAAAACTTTTCACCAAACTTTGCTGGATCAACTGTGTATCCGTATAGCAGGAAAAATGTGTTGATCCCTACCTTACACCAATAACAAAATTAGTTGCATCTGAATAGAAAATTTTAAAGCCTCTAGAAAACACAAAACTCCCTACATCAAAATGGCTTGGTGACTTGGGTGGATGCTTCAAAAGGAGATTATCTAAATGACCAATAAACACATGAGAATATGTTCAAAAGTAAAGTGCAAATTTAAATTTTGGTGAGATACCAGTATGCATTCTCCAGTCTAGTTAAAATCACAAAGACAGACAATGGGCATCTACAGTACGACCAGGGGATTGCTGTTGAGAGGCACTGTGACTGAGATACTGTTGCTGAGGGTGTTAGTTAACATTACTGCTCGGCATTAGCTACTAAAACAATTTCATTCTTTGGGATTATACATGCACAGGTGAACCAAAAATATAAAATAAGATAAAAGAAGAATAAAAGAATGTCAATAGAAGCATGGTTCATAGTAGCCAAAACCTTAAGAAAACAAATTTTCATGTGTAAATTGGTAAATAGTACATATCTATACAAAGGAACACTGTGCATCAGTGAAATAGATATATTATTGTTACATGCTGAAACTTGAATAAATTCACAAAAATCATATTAAGCAAAGGAAGTGGGACTTGAAAGGGAATGTATACTATATTTTCTCACTTACATTTAGATCAAGAACAGGGGAAACTGAACTATAATATTCAAAATCAGGATACTGATTGACTTGGAGAAGAGAAAGAGGGTCATCAGGAGGCATGACAGGTAGTCACCTTAAGTACTGGTGATGGCCTGTCTCAGGATGTGGAGAATGAATCTGTGGAGGTTCACTTGTGATAATCATTCAGTTCTAAACTATTTTGTGTGCTTCCCTGTATTTTCCTGATATCTGAATTATTACAAAGGTTCGAAGTGTTAATCAATTTTATTTCACAAAGTTCCAAGGAAATAATACATTACAAAACTATTCTAGAACCTATACAACAAAACAGTGAAGGAAATTTTCCCAGGATGTAATATATGCAATCTCCAAACAGGGTGAAAAAACTATAAAAAGCAAGAAACAAAACAAAACAATACAATACAAAGCAAAATAAAAACTAAAAGACCATCTTGTTAATAAGCATAGATGCAGAGGATCTAACTATCAAATGTATCAAATATAAACAAAAATAACAGTTTTAAGCAAATTTTATCCGTAATATATAATTCACTTAAATGATGTTAAATCTTAACAAGGGAAATGTATCTCAGAAATCTATCAATGGTTCAGAATGAAAAGATTTATTACTATAATTCACTAATCAATAAATTTAAGAAGAAAGAATATATGATCATCTTAATAAAGAACAGTTTTTCATATAAAACTATATCCATTCTTGAGAAATATCTGAATGAAATAATGAAAGCCCAAGTTTATTGTTGTTGTTGTTCGTTTGTTTGTTTTTAAGCAAATAAAAAGAAAGGCAATAAATATTTTGAAGGAAATTATTTTTGGAGATTGAGAAAGCTTTCTAGAGCAAGAAAAAGAAAAAGTTTAGAACCTATAAAAAAAGGGATTTGCAGATTTTGTGACATAAAATTAAATTTGCTATATGATAAAGATTCCATTGACTAAGATAGAGGGAAAATATCATGCTAAAGAAAATAGCCTAAACAAACATAAAAAAGCAAGTATTATTATTGAGATATGTCTCTCTCTCTCTCTCTCTCTCTCTCTCTAGCTATATATGTATTCAAAATATATAATAAGTATTAAACTGATCAACAACAACAATAACAACAACAAAACCCATACCTCAATACAAAACTGTCCAAAAAATTAGCAGGCAATTCAACTCAAGAAAAATAGAAATAACAAAGAAATTTATAGAGGCACTGAACCTAAAAAAATAGGCATTTTAAATGATCATAAGTACTTGCATAATATTTTAACATGTTTAGGGAAATGAGAATCATAACACACTGTTGGTCATGCAAGTGTGTCATGTTTCTTTAAATGGTCAATTTGCCAATTCGTATCAAAGTCATAATTCCCATAGGTTTTGATCTAGAAATTCCACTTTTCAGTACTTGCTCTTGAGTAATTCTTACAAAGTACACAAAAAAGCAAATAAGGAGATGCTCATTGCAGTGATTTATTTCCATAACCGGGAAAAAATTGAGACTGAAAGATTCTAATAAGCAAGTCTCAAATATTTATATAAATTAAGTTCATCTGTGATATGGAAAAATATTCAGAAATATAAGGGAATAGGTGGACTTGCAAATATTGAAATAGAAAAATCTTCAAAGGAGTTATTCAGTGGGAAATTTTATAAAACAATATTAAGAACTTTGCCATTTATGCAAAAGTAAGAAACTTTTTATATTTTACACACATGTGAATATGCATTTTTCTTGTCAATGAATAGATCAAAGACAGGAAGATACACTCAACTGGTAACAGTTATAGTGATTGGTTCCATGAGAAAAATGAGAGAGGGAATATGAGAAGTGAGATTCCTACTTTCAGTCTATCTATCTACATATTGGTTCAATTTATAAAACAAATTTGCATTTGTGCATTGCTTGTTTAACTAAAATGTGTATTGCAAATGTTGGTGGTGATATTACTGTCATGGGCCCTTGGGTCCAGGCATAGAGACTTGTGGTTTATCAGTCCCTCTTTAAGATTCTTTTTTAAGAATGCAAACCTACACTTTGTATTTCCCTGTTAATCCTTTATGAAATCAAATTGTGAAATTCCACCCTGAAATATCAATTGCAAGTAAAGCATCTAGTGGGAGAAAGCAGCAATAAAAAGCAATGGTGAAGAGTCGGGAAGAGATACAGCAAACATAGTAAAGTGTGAATCCAGTGGGCTATTCCTTTCAGCTGAATTTGGCATTTTAGAATCCTTAGAATATCTACTCTCAGCAAGATTCCCACCTTATACCTTGATGCAATAGTGTCTTTCCATTTCATCCTGAATTTGTTATAGAATCGGGGACCTACATAGCCACAGTCCATCCTCCACCTCTTCATTCCCTACTCCCCTTATTATCCTGGCTACTCAAACACAGTGTTGACTTTTGTTCCAAGTTTGTGTTGTTCTTAGTGGGACTCCCTTTCAGAACCCTAGGGAGCTTGGGCAACTAGTTTGTGTGCCAGTACTTCTGTATTTTTGGATGATGGAAATTGATTTTCCACCTATTCGCAGGTGCAGTCTCTGAGTAAGCCTCTCCCCTCACGACCTGTGTGGATTGTACCATCACTAGCAGGAGAGGGAAGGAGAGGAACAGCCAGAGCACTCAGCACATGGCATCTGAGAGACCAGGGAAGCCTTGCAGCAATAAGGGTGTGCTAGCAAAAAAGGGATAACACACTGAGTTTAGAACTGGCCTCATCCATGATATTGTCTGGATAAACTGAGTTTCTTTAGACATTTTCTGGGATCATGCCTTCCTGGAGGGCTTGTTGCCTTCTGTGTTGTTCTAAGTGTATCACTGTTTTAAAATGAGTAGTGGAAGGATTCCTTTCAGGAAACAGAATAACCATCAAGAATCTCAGTGGTGGAATAAATGATGATAATTATAATATCGCCCATATTGGTTAAAATACAAAACTAAGTCCTGCTATGCCTGGAACTGTTCTACAGCTATGAAGGTGACCCTTTTTTAGTATTGGCACATATTGAAGAACTCAGAAATTTTGAGGCAGGGAATACACATACAAAAGTAAATTTTGTGTTGAATATAAGAATTTAGAAAGTTTTTGAAAGTTCCTAGCTCTAAATTGTTAATTGAGCGGGCATATGGTGGCTCCAGGGTAGGAAAACAGGAGTCTTTCTAAAAGATGTGATAACTCAATAAGAAAGTCTAAAGATTTGTATTTTTGGTATTTTTAAATATTTGTTAAGAAAGCGAGACTGATATCTAATAATATGATTAGTGTCAATTGCTAAGACCTTGGGAGATTGGAACATGTAAGGTGTATGGTCATAAGATAGGGTCATCAGGCTGACTTGAATCCGAAATACGATGGATGGATTGATGACAGTTCGATTGATCCATGGATGGATGATTGTTCTCAACATCTGCAATATAACTCACGTTTCTGGATCCCACTTTTTTAAGGATACATTGCAAAAAATAATGGTCTTTCAGAGGTGCACAAAGAGAAAAGTGCCTTGCTGGACAATCATTTCATGTAAGACATCAGGTGGTAATGAAGAGAAGAAAGAAACCTGACACACTGCCTGATTACTTTTCTATGTATTTGGAGAGTTATTGTGTTGAGGAAGGACTGACCCTCTTTATCATACTGGGCTGCAGAATTTGAACTAATAGCTTAAACTTCTACAAAAATCGATTTTAACTAATCATAAGACCAAGTTTTTTTTTCAATGACAAAAGCGTCCCCAAATGAGAGTGGCCTTCCTCAGAGGCAGGGATGGTTCAGTCACTAGAAGTGATCAAGTTGAGGAGTGTGACACTGTGAAAATTACTTCAGGGGGTTCATTTGTTGGATGAAAGGATGGATCAGGCTATTTTTAAGGTTACTTCCATCTCCAAAGTTTTATTATTTTATGAAAATAAATGCAAATCTGACTATTTCAGAATATGATAGCTCTTCATATGCTGCTTCAATTTGTCTATGACTTGTCCCTTGGAAACTGAGAGAAGGAATTTCCAAAAACAAAAATAAAAAATAAATAAATAAAAGAGGAGGGGATATCACATCAAGGCTAGAACAGGGGCTATACCTCCAAATTGGATATTCAGAAAGGTGTAATACACTTAATAACTAAGATAGATGATAACTATATAGATGGACACAGATACAGCTATGGATACAGATAGCAATTCATCACATTACAAACATGTCTCTCATACTCCAAAAATGCCCAGATATTATTAGAAGGCATTTTCCAGTGACCAGTTTTTAAAGTGGTCAGGGAGGAGTTAATCTTTTGTCTTCAAAGCCCACAGGAATGTTTATCAACTCCTGTGCGGCCTCCTTTCTTCCTTTCACTGAGTTAAGTCTGCTCTGCTTTGTTTGACGCTGCCCATTTGAGGAAAGCTTATCCCTGACCTTCTGCCAGAGAGACTGATGACAAGGACAGTTTGCACTAACCTTGACATTCACCAGGGTAAATGGCTTTTTCCACAAGTAGTCGGCAAACAAGGAGAGCCAGCAAAGAGCTAATGAATCTGCACCGGAGAGAAACTGAACAACAATTGTGCTTTTAAAGAAGAAAAGAGTCCTTGGAAGATGCGGGTCCATCTGGTGCTTAAAGGTTCAGGGGAAATTAACTCTTTTAGTTCATGCAGGTTGGAAATATAAATACATACATGCATTCATACATACAACCCCTAGCCCTGAAATCCGCCCTAATGGATCACTCATAAGTTAGCACTTCTGGTCTTTGCTACCCCAGGGTGAAGCCTCTGTATCATTTTGTGATGATCAAGGAAGGCAGAGAGAGGATACAGAAGTGACTGGGATGTCAAGGCACATTTCTTCATCCGACGCTGAACCCAAATTCTCTGATTTGGGAAATAAATTGTGAATCTTATTTTTCTTTAATACTGGTTCAATTTAGCTACTATGTATACAATAAAAATAATCCACAAAATATTCAGGAATGTCCTTATAATAGACAATCAGACAAACTAATTTTCCCTAAGGAATCCCTGTGACCAGATATAAATCCCACTGCACAAACCAAAGACTATATTCCTGTGCTATTTCCAAATTCTATTATGAGTAGAATTCAATACTCTAAGAATTCTGCCCTTCCATCTCCATTATTGATATTTCAATAGAGTGTGGACATTACAGTATCTTCTATTTAATTCTTTCATGCAAACTTACTAAGATTATTCTTTATTTTTGTCTTCAAAGCCCACAGGAATGTGTAGGCCTTGACTCTTCATGAGACTTGTAAGAAGTTACTTAAGATTTAAAACATTTTTTTATCTACCACAATATTTTGCTCAATTCTACTGTACATAAAATTGAGTATGAAAATGTATGTTGCTGCTTCACAAAATTTGATCAACTATATTGTTCCAAGGTTCTATCAATATTTTTGTTCATTATGTGAAATCAATACTGATATTCTTACCCATATGACTTTATCCACCACAATCAGGTATTTTTACATTTTAAGTATTCTCTGTTCTTTCTAAAAGTTATTATTATTATTAAATTATATTTAAATAAAAATCTATAAATTTTAAGCATGCAGTGGAAGACATCTTTACAAAGTGACATGTAATTGCCACCAGATCAATTGCACATTAACAATACACCAGAAGCTTCCCTAATGCCCTGTCAGTTCCAAGGGAACACTTTGGTAAAAATTCTAATAAAAGATTAGTTTTCTTATTTTTGAATATTATATGAATAAAATTCTACAGCATATGCTTTTTTGTGTCCAGAATTTTTTCTTATTAAAATGTTTGAAATTAATCTTTGTGGTTGAGTGCAGTTATAGTCGTTTATTTTCGGTGCTATATAAAGTTTTATTGTATAAATCTACCCCACTCATTACTTATCTAATCTCCTGTTGATGGAAATATGAGTCACTTCTACTTCTAAGATATTTTTTGTTATTAAGAATAATGGTGCTGTGCATAAATGTATACCTTTCCTTTGGGGGTAAAATTTATGGGTTGAAAGTAATGCTTATATTAATTTAGTACCTATGGCCCAAGTTTTTGCTTCATTTTTCTATGATCTGATAATTATTTTGATATTTCATCTTTTTATTATATTTCAGTAATATGTACATTCATTATATCATTTTAGTGGTTAGTCTAGATATTACAATATGAATCATTGATTTACTAGAAGCTAATATTTTTCCCAATTTTCTGACAAAGCAAGAGATAATTTAACTCCATTTATTCCCCCCTCTAAATATATGCTCTTTCCCTTTAAACCATAAATTCTTTAAAACTAATATTTAATATTTTATTAATTTAGTGTTAATGTATTCTTACCCACATGTTTACCATTTTGTATATCCTTATTCATTCTTGAACCTCTAAACTTTTCTCTGGGATCATTTCCCTTCCATTTGCAAGACCATCTTTAACAATTCCTTCAGAAGAGGGAATTGATAGAGACTTCTCCCAGTTTTTGTCTGAAAATACCCTTTTCCATATATATTTTTGGAAGACATATTTATCAACTTACTATTATAGTTTAACAGTAATTTTCTTTCAGCATGGTTACATTATATCCTATTGCTCTTTGGCTTCATTATTTCTCTTTAGAAATCAGCTGTAATTTTTCTTATTGCTCCTTTGAGGAAAATATCTATAAACTATAATATTTCTTTCTCTGTTTTTTTTAAGCATTATTCCTTTTATTCTCAAAATAATAACTTTTACTCTTTTGTAGTAGTACTACAGTATCAAAGTGAAAATAAACCGAACATCACAAAACAAACCAACACTGCAAGGCACATCTCTAAGAGAAAACTACTTACTAAAGAAAATCCATCCTGCAAAAGTGGTAGAACTATCTATTCCACCAGCTGGAATCCCAACATAGGGATGCAAGAAATATGAAAAAAAAAATCAGGTAATGATAACAACTCCCAAAATCATAATTATTTAGTAAAAGATTCTAAATATATTGAAATAGATAAACTGCCTGCTAGTGAAATTTTATAAATAGTCTTTATGCAAAACATCAATTAGATTCAAGATAATATAGATAAATAGCTAAATGAAATTGTGAAGATAATGAAAGATGAAAACAATGAAGTATACGAACAAGAAATTCAGGAAAGAGATTTTGGAGATTGAACAAAGGTCTTTTGAAAGACTGTATCTAGACAGATATAAAGAAAAAATAAGAATGAATGAGAAGAGTATACAAGATCTTTGGAACACCGTTAAAGATCAAACGTTTGCATTATTGACATGCCCAAAGAGGAAGAAATAAAGGTTATTGGAATAGAAACTATATTAAATGAGAGAATATCAGAAAATGTCCCTCATCTTGGGAGAGCCATTGAAATCCAGGTATAGTAAGTCTGTGGAATTCCAAATAGACAGGTCTAGGAAAGAACCACACCATGACACATTATAATCAAACTGTCAAATATGCAGGACAAAGAATTTTAAAATCTACAACAGAAAAGTGTCAAGTCACATTTAAGGAAAATTCCATGAAACTAACAGTAGATTTTTCATCAGAAATTCCCAGACCAAGAGGGCATGAATATTGTATTCCACACCTTGAAAGAAGATAACTGCAAAGATTACTATATCCAGCTAGACTATCCTTCAGAGTTGAGAGAAAATAAAGTCCTTCCAACGTAAGCAAAAACTGAGGGAATTCATGAAAAAATAGACCAGGTTTATAAAGTTGTTTAAGGTAATTGTACACCCAGAGGTAGAAGAAAGAGAACTACTTTCATAATAGTCTGTGAAAATATAAATCCCACTAGAAGAGTAGAAACACAAATGAAGAGAAGATAAAAAACCAAATTATCAATGCAATAAACTATCAAAACACAAAGATAAAAGAAGAAGCAAATAATATTCAAAACAACTAGAATAAAATCAAGACAATAACAGGCTTAAAAGTTCATGCATTACTGACTCTGAATGTAAATGGTTTCAATTCTCCAATTAAAAGATACAGGCTGTTGGAATGGATTAAAAAGCAAGATCCAACTCTACAAGTAATGTCCCTGACAACAATGGACACAATGATGAAATGAACTGAACAAATGAACTGAAAGTGAAATGATGAAAAATAACAGTCCAAGCAAATGGAATCCCAAACCAAGCAGGAGTAGCTATACTTATAGTTGATAAAATAGACTTTAAGGCAAAATAGGAAGAGACAAATAAGATTACTAACTACATAATTATCAAGTTATATATTTGACAAGAACATATAAAATCATAAATCTATATACACTTGATGTTAGAGCACCCAATTCTATAAAACACACAGTGTTAGACCTAAAGGGAGAGATGGGCTTCAGTACAGCAATGGGGGATTTAAATAGACTAGACTCAACAATGGATACATTATCTAGATCCCCAAAAAACAGAAAAGTAACAAAGCAAATTACGGTAGAGACTTAACAGATATTTATAGAACATTTCATTGAGTAGCTTGCAGGATGCACATTCTTTTCATCAATGCATTGAATTTTCTCTGAAATAGACTATATATTAAGCCACAAAACAAGTCTGAAATTTTTCAAAACTATTAAAATTGTGTCCCATGTCTTTTCTGATCACAGTGGAATGAAACTAGAATGCAACAGCAAGAGAAACAGTAGAAATTATACAAAGACATGGATACTGAACAACACACTTTTAAATGAACAGTAAGTCATTGAGGAAGTCAGGGAATTTATTCCTTGAAACTAGTGATGATGTAAACACAACATACTAAAACCTTTGAAAGACAGCAAAATCAGTGTTATGAGGGAGTTTTATAGCAATGAATAGTTACATTAAAATAAATAAATAAATAAAAGGAGCTCAAATGACGTAAGGTTGCATCTCAAGATAGAATAGAAAGAATAAATAATACTTAAATTATGCTAAAAAAAGAGAAATAAGAAAGAACAATGAAATATAGTCTAAAGAATAATACAAAGGGTCAATGAAATGGAATTTTTTTGAGAAGATAAACAAAATTAACTAACCACAGTTAGATGAGATGTAGAGATGGAGAGAAGAGAGAGAGAGAGAGAAACCAAATGAGTAAAATATAAAATGGAAAAAGAGATCTTACAACTGATGCCATAAAAATTTGAAATATCATTAGGGATTATTTTGAAAAATTAAAATCATATGATCATCTTAATAGATTACAGAAAATGTATTTGAAAACATTCACTATTCCTTCATTAAAAAAAAAAAACCCTGAACAAATTAGGGATAGAGGGATTATATGTCAATATAATAAAAGCTATATATGACAATCCCTTATCTAACATCACAACAAATGGGGGAAAATTGGAAGCATTTTCTCTGAGATAAGGAAATAGACAAGGGTGTCTACCCTTACTACTCTTATTAAACATAGGATTAGACTTTTTAGTTACAACAATTAGGGTAGAGAAAAATGTAAAGAGCATACAAATAATAAAGAAGGAAGAAGTCAAATTACCTATTTTCATATGGTATGATTCTAGACATCAAAAAACAAAAAGACCACCAAGACCATTAGAATTGATAAATTCATTAAAGTACCAGGATATGAACCAATCTATAAAAATCAATAAGTTTTCTATACATCAATCATGAATTTGCTGAGAAATAAATCATGAAAGCAGTTCCACACACAACAGACACATACAAAGTACCTAAGAATAAACTTAACTAAGAAAATGAAAGACCTTTACAAAAAAAATTACAAAATGTAAAGAAAAAACTGATGAAGATGCTACAAGTTGGAAAGACTTCCCATGTTGATGAATTAGAAGAATAAATACTGTTAAAATACCCATACTGCCCACAGTGATCTGAAGATTAGACACAATGCCCATCAGTATATGAAGAACATTCTTGACAGAACTAGCAACAAAACACAATTCTACAATTCATATAGAAGCACAAAAGGCCCTGAATAGACAAAGCAATCCTGAGCAAAGAGAGGATAGGTGGAGGTATCATAATACCTGATTTCATGACAAACCAAAAAGCCATAGTAACAAGAATGGTGTGGTTTCAGTATAGAAACAGACACATAGACTAATGGAAAAGCATAGAGAGCCCACAAACAAATCTACACCTGTACAGTCAAATAATTATCAGCAAAGGTGCCAAAAAACATACATTGGAGAGAGGACAGCAAATAATGCTGAAGACAACAATTGGTGCAGAGAAAACTGGATATTTAGAGCAGAAGACCAAATTTTGACCCTTGTCCTGCACCCTGCGCAAATACCAACTCAAAATGAATCGAAGATCTGAATCTCTGAAACTACTGGGGGAAACATAGGGAAAACACTGAAAATAATTGGTATTGGCAATGATTTTTCCTTGATAGGACTGCAAAGGCAAAAGAAATAAAAGTAAAAATTGACAAATGGGTTTACATTAAACTAACAGGTTTTCTGCACAGCAAAGAAAATAATCAGCTGAGTGAAGAGATGACCTGCAGAATGGAGAAACTATTTGCCAGGTATTCATCTAACAGAAGTAATACTCAGAATATTTAAAGAACTGAAAAAAATTAAGACCAATAAAGCAAGCAATCCAATTATAAATTGGGCAACTAATCTAAATACACAATTCTCAGAAGAAGAAATACAAATGATCAATAAATATGTGAAAAAAATGTTCTGTACCTTTAACCATCATGAAAACGCAAATCAGATCTGCTATGAGCTGTCATCTCATTCTAGTTTAGAAAGGCTATGACCAAGAAACAAAAAATAACAAATGCTGGTAAGGATGTAGAGAAAAAGAACCTCTATATGCTGTTGTTGGGAATGTAAATCAGTATAGCCACTGTGGAAACAAGTAGGAGTGTCCTCAGAAAACTAAAAATAAGACTACCATATGATTCACTTATTCCACTTCTGGGTATATATCCAAAGGAGAAGAAGTTAGCACACAAAAGGGGTAGCTGCATTCCCATTCAAAGTACCTATCATATGGAATTATCCTAGGTGCCCATTAAAGACAAGTGACTAAAGCAAATATGGTCTATAAAATATCATGTGTATACATAATGGAATATTACTCATCCATAAAGCAAAATGAAATTCTGTGTTTTTCAGCAATATGGATGAAACTGGAGGATACTGTTAAGGGAAATAAACCAAACACCAAAAAAGACAAATTTCATATGTTCTCTCTCATATGTGGAAAGAAGGAGGAGAAGGAGGAGGAGAAGGAAGAGAAGGAGGTGGAGAAGGAGCAAAAGGAGGAGGAGGTAGACCTGAAAACACAAGATAGATTGCTTGAGAATGGAAAGGGCATCAAGAGTCTGGGGAGAGGCAAGTAGATGAGAGGTGAGTATACCTGATCAATGCACAATATATGTATTTATGAACACATCACAATCAATCCCATTAATTTACATAACTAATACCTGTTAATAATGACAATGATAAAAAGGAAAAGGAATGAACGGCCAACTGGTGAAAATCAGAGCTCAAGGTATTCCCACTTTGCATGCTTTCAGTAAGGTGACCTATCTTCTAACCCAGCTTTACCTTGTTCTTCAGCATTCTATTGCTCCACAGATGTGTTTAAAGGAAAGCAGGAAATATTCAGTACGATTCTGTATAATAATTTTGTTTTTAAAAAGGCCCTAATAAAAATAGTCTGGAAGTCAGTTATGCCACAATGTCCCACAACTAGGACTGTTTCTGTAAACAGGGATATATAAAAAGAGATTGATATTTCCTTTCAATTAGAAAGACACCTAAAGTAGTTCTACTGGATATAAGAGAGCAGTATGATTATTATGGTTTGAATGTGAGGTGTCACCCAAAACTCACAAGTGAGACAACGCAATAAAGTTCAGAGAAGACATGGTTGGGATATAAGAGCCTTAACCCAATAAGTGAATTTTTTCCTTAATGGTATTAACTGAGTGGTAACTGAAGGCAGGTAGGATGTGGTTGGAGGAAGTAGGCATGAGAGGTGTACTTTTGAAGTACATACTTTGTATCTGGCAAGTGGAGTCTCTCTCTCTTTCTGCTTCCTGATCATCACATGAGCTGCTTCCCTCTGCCACACTCTTTCAACATGATATTCTGCCTCACCTTGAGCCTTGAGGAATGGGGCTAGTCTTCTATGAATTGAGACCTCTAAAACCAAGAGCCTCCCAATAAACTCTTCCTCCTCTACAATTGTTCTTGTCGTGTCTTTTAGTCATAGCAGCAAAAAGAAAAAAAAAGCTGACCAAAACAATGACATAAGGCAATTTATTTTAATTTCTCTGAGTTTCAGTTAACTCATCTACATAGCAAATAATAATCCTGGTCCTTTTGCAAAGTTAGGTATGTGAGAAACATACTTTTGTTTCTTCTGTAGTTCAACTTAATTGCTATTTTGTCAAGATGACAGAAGTGTAATGTCATTCATTTTAAGATTCCCCTCTTCTTCCATGACTGTTTCAGAGTCATATTTAGTGGCACAGCTTGATTGTGCGCATGAGGGAATTGGGGGGTATCCAGTTACTGATGACGCATATTCCTGATGGCAAACACTATGAGACCCTTTATCCCATGGGGTCTTGTATGTTCCTTCTACCCATGTTGCAACTTAGGCACCCCTTTCTTCTATCTGCAAGTCTCTCCAGTTCTGATGGCTGTCTCTGCTATTTTAGAGTGCTAATCCTTCCTAGATGTGTCAAAATATTGAAGGGATGACCCCAGTCTTGCTGTCCTAGCTATGAGATATTTCCATTTGGTTAATTTTGTCTCCCCTGAGCCCACTCTGCCTATGGAAAACAACTTCCTGATATTTTCAGATGGTGTAATTCTAGGGGCTTTACTAATTCTTCAGGGCTTGATCCAGAGAGCAGAGCACTGGGCTTCATGGTTTTTGGTACTGACCAACATCTATGTTTCTATCATTTCCTCAACTCAATCCATAGGTGGTTAGCAGCTTTACGGTATGGGGACTTCTTTTATCACTAAGTATATTCCCCCACTGATAGTCTACACTGAGCAATTTCTGTGTCCTCAAGAGGCTTGACTTTTGAAATTCAAAGCCAGAAAAACACTGTTTATGTTTCTTTTCTACTGTCTTATCTCTTCTATGAAGCTGAATGATGGAATGTTCTAGCTGCCACTTGACCAATGAAGAACGTTGGGCATGGGGGTACTAAAAGGATATATAGAAAGATAGACAAATTTCTCATAAAATGTTTCTTCAACTCAATAACTAGATTTACTTGTAATGCAACAATTATATGATATAATAAAAATAGTAGTTTCCGTTGCTTTTGCTGAGAACTTACTCTATGAGGTTACCTTGCTAAGCACTTTCTTTATGTATACATATATATATATAGAGAAATATAGTATATATTTATTATATATATACATATATATGTATATAATTTTTAACCTTTCTAATACTCGTGAAAGGCAAATCTTTAATTTACACATCATAAAACTCAGGCTTGGTGATATTTAATTGAGATCACAGAGTTAATAAGTGGCAGAACTGGAATTCTAGTACAGGTCTACCTTACCTTAACACTTTTGCTTTTAATCACTTCGAGCCAAGACTTGGGATTCGACATCCTGTGTCAGAACATCTTTAATTGAGTTAGGCAGACAGATAGCTCTGAATGGAAGCAGTAAGGCATTGACATTGGACATCAACCAGGCCAGAATTTAGCTTGTGGTAAGGAATTGGCTCGTTTAATCTTCACAGCAACATTAAAAAATTGTTGCTCTCATAAAATTTATTTCATAGATGAGGAAACTAAGGTGCATAAAGGATGTGAATTCAAGAAGTTGGACTCCAGAATCCATGTTCTTAGCTACCATATTTTGCCACCTTTTCCATAAAAGGGGCAAGATGTTGGTGGGTACCCCTAGGAAAAGCCTGCCAAGTAGTAGACAAATGTAGAAATTCTGCCACTCCTCCTGGGACCTTTATATCCATGGCTTCTATGGCCGAAGGCCTAACAAGCAAAATTGCATACAGTGGGGAAGATAATATTTCATCCTCCTCTAGGTCAGCTGGTTCTCAGCAGCATGCTTTCTGGTTTGAGATTTGAGAATCTCCAGACAGACAAACTCCACAATCCTGCAAAGGTCAGTCTAAATATTAGCCATATAAACAATACCTTTGCCATAAGCACAAAGATGATTTATAGTACTCAATTCATTTTTTCTTCTTCATGACAGGGCACAACATAGATAACAGAAAACGCAAAGAGTCAAGGAACTGCGGCACTCCCTGAGGTCCTACTTATCCAAAAGTTGTTTTTCTGACTGTTTGCTCTTACATCCCTCTATAGCCTGAATTTTTCTTTCTAACATTGCCACATGCTGAGTGTTTTCTTTCTTTCTTTCTTTCTTTCTTTCTTTCTTTCTTTCTTTCTTTCTTTCTTTCTTTCTTTCTCTGCTCATTTTTTTTGTTGCAGTTGTTGGCCTGTGTGTGTGTGTGTGTGTGTGTTTGTGAATGTGTATTTATAAAAAAGATGACACCTTTGTTGAAATTTGCAAAAGAAAGACATAGTGAATGGAAACACATTTTGACTTTCAATGCCTTGGTTTCAGGTTAACAAATGCATGTTGTTCATCACAAGTAGGTCATTACCTGGAACTCCATCTCTGCAAATTCCTTCTTTCTTCACCCATGGGCAGCTGCCTGCATGCTGCAATTCTTTTCAGAAACTCACAGAAGATGGAAAAGTATTGTTGAGCACTTCCTTTGAAGAACATTGGTGACTGGACTCAATCATAAACTGTCCCTACAATCATTTGTACTGTTTACTCTCTGCAAAACACAGCAATGAAGCAATAATCTTCTGATTCTGCAGGTAGATTTCAACGATGCTAGTTTATTGCACTTAACGGATTTAAACAGAACATTGGTAAACTCTATAATTATGTTCATTTACTTGCTCCCTGCTTCCTTTTATTACTAAGTAAGTACCAAACTACTAAGTTATCATGGATGTGCCATCCTGGACAATGATCCTAGTTGCTTGGCAGGGGCAATTATATACCTTAGTCAATGAGCAGGTATTACTATGAAAGTTTCTTTTTTTCTGCCATCAGCTCTTAGATGGGGTCTAGTTTATCATAGGATCCTGGTGATTAGAAACACAAATAACTCTTAACTATTCATGTGGCCTTGTCCCTGGGGCTAATGCTTATTCTCAAATTGACATCATCTGTTCTTAGCCCCTAGTATTAAAGAACTGCTAAATAACTTGAATATTGTTCTAATGTAATCCAGTCTTGCCCCCAGATCACCATCTCCATAAAATTCACTGTATTTAAAGTAATAGTAGAAGGCTAATTTGTTTGCTATTATGACTGTCAATATACCTCTGCCATATATCGCCTATATTACCTATGCTGAGAGAGTATTTAGCCCAGAGCTAAGACCTCCTTTCACTATATGGATGACATTGAGCAAGTCACTTGATCTTTCTGGACCTAAATTTCTTTATCCTAACAATGACAGAGTAGTTGTACTTCAGTGACCTCTAAGGATCTTTCCATCTCTCAAACTTCTCTTATTACACTTTGGAAACCCCAGTAACTTTCCCCTCTACATTTTCTGTAACATGCTTTTAAAATCTTGTGTGGCTAGTGTATCACATGTTGTCTCATCATGTGATGAGGAGTTGAGGAATCTGTTCTGAGGTTCAGATGTCTAGCAAGTGCTAAGAGCGCTCACTCTGGGGTGTTCCATATCCTCCACTACCAGTTGATAATGAAATATATTAGAGAAATTGCCCAGCAAACCTGGGTCTTTATTCTTTCCATACAATGAGACTTGAATATTGATTGCATTCAGATCACACTAAAATTGTTCATCCATTTAAAGAAATGTATGCTCTCCATTTTAGAACTCTGTATTTTTATTTCCAGTTGAATTCATTTGCCTTTTCCCAACAGATACTATATTTAGTCAGTTTGTGGAAACTAATTTTTGGTGTCACTGCACATTTGCTCAAGGTATTTATTTATTTTTAAACTACAATAATCTAATATTTGCTAGTGAAGGATCCTGTTTGAGGTTTGCTGATGCAACTGGAGATGCTGGCAGGGGAATTCAGGATCTGTTGACTAGCTCCCTGCTAAAGATTCAAGATTCTAAATTGCACAGATAATCTCTCTGTTCTGAAATCTTAGTACACATAACTTTTCAATAATTAGTGAGGTTTTATCATATGCATAAAAACATTTTAAAGTTATGAAATAACTAATGTTATTTTAATTGCCTTTAAATTCCCTTTGGGAGTTAGATTTTCATAAAGATATGCCTTATAATAGTCACAGCTGGAAGGACACATCTGATTCCAGAGGAGGACTATCTTTTAATTCCCTTATCTTTTTTACTTCCCCCTATTTTCTGTCCAAATCCTTATTTACCTTTCTTATGCATAAAGTAATATCTGAGTCCTACATTAGTTTTTTGAAAAGACCATCAATGGGAAGTCAAGTGCTTACTTACCTGAAAGAAGAGCTAGCTGAGGGACAGAGAAGAGGCAGCAGAGAGGCAGCAACCTCCATCAGCAAAACTAGGTGTTGGGCACCTATGGGGGAAAACTGCATTCCCAAAGTGTAGGTGAAACTTGCAATTTTGTAAAAGTGTCATGAAACATGCAATTAAATTTTTTGCTCAAGATGATTTTCTTAAATCAGTAGAAATATGATAGAATTATTGGAACCCCAGCTTCTCTGAATACAGAACATCAGGAATGCAAGGTTGAATTGTCAAGGAGGAACTAGACATTCATTTCCAATGGATATGAAATGACTTAGCAACTACCAGTGGGTTCTTACACATAAATCCCCAGCCTACCTCCACCAGGGAGGATCCATCAAATGTCATGGTCATAGGAACTGGTCCTGACCCCACCATGCTAAGTCCCCACTACACTGCCCCCTATATGCATCCTTCTGTCTCTGCTTCTTATTTCACCTCAGTAATGGACCATGAGAAACTGGCTAGAATTAAAAATAAACAAATGCAACCTCCCTTTACCCAGGACTCCATTTTTGTATATTCCAAATGTAGAAATATCCTTCTTGCTTTTGGGTTAACACTGTTTGGCAAGGGAATTACCTGGACTGGAAAACATTACAATTGGTCTTTACCAAATTCAAGTGCAAAGTTCTTCCCTTCCCCATATCTGACTTGCTACCAATTTCCCCAGGTTATGACATGTCCAGCCAGTTGGACCTTCCAATGCCCAATAGGTAGGATGGTGGATGGAGGTGAATAATAAATTCTCCAGTTATTTTGCCAAAAGAAAGTGGCATGTATGCTACTTAAGTTCTAACCCTTAACATAATCTCCTGCAAAAACCTGGTGATAATATTTTGATGGTACTATGACTAAAATATCAGAAATACATTATAGTAGAATTCAGAAACTTCAACATTATGATTTACATAGAATTTTCAAAAAGAGAATGCATTCTAACTTCTAAGCAACTTATACATAACTTATAGAGTAACACCTTTATACCTTTTGTAATGTATTAGGGGACAAAATAAGCAGGGATAACATAAAAACAATATTTGTGGCTCAAGTATGCAATTGACACATAATTTATATTTCCTAAAAATAACATTAAATATTCACATAAAGTTTTAAATAAAAAACATATAGAGAAAGATACCATCATGCTACTTCATCTATCTTATGGATTTATGTATTTGTTGGAAATGCCTTGGTTTTAGACTAACAGAAAGCCTAGTATCATATAACTTAAGCAATTCAGAGTTTTTTTTTTTCACTCATAAAACAGGATATTTATATTATATGGTTGTTGGTATGAGTTAAAATGTTCAGAGGTAAGGGCTAGTATCTCCTTATTCCTTTGTTTGTTTCCTTATAGTTACAAAAGAGCTGCTATTATTCTACATGTTATATCATTATTCAGGATAGAAAGCAATGGAAGAAAGGAGGAGGGAAAACCAGGCCTTTCTGTACTTCAAGAATATCAATCTTTGCCAAAAGTCACTCCTCTCAGTGACAGACTCTCATTCACATTTTCTAGTAAAAATGGTGTCATGTAGCCAGTGATCTCTGAATGCAAAGAATTTGAGAAAGTGAATATTTGTTCATGTAGCATCTACAGAAGAAATGACAAAGAAGGAATCAATTGAAAATGAGGACTAGGTTAGATAATTGGCATGGTCCTACCTGGGAGATATTTAACCACCTAATAACTTAGACCTGGCAGACTTTTATTTATGCAGGAATGCCAAATTGGAAATAAAGAAACTCTAATTCTAGTTCTGGCTTCCTTACTCCTTGGTTTTATGATCTTGAAAAGTCACATAATCATGTTTTGCTCTGATAACTGACTTGCCTAGAGACACAAGATGAAGTTCAAGGGCTTGAAATCCCCTACTGAATGCAACATTATATGATTCTGAGACCAATGTAATTACATTGTGTTAGTCAGCTTCTTATCAGAGTGAAAAAAAAAAAAAAAAAAAAAGGCCTGAGACACTCAACTTACAAGGAGGAAAGGTGTATTTTGGCTAATGGATTCAGAAGTTTTGCCTGTGGTCACCTGATTGGTGGCACAATACTTCATAACAAGAGCACATGACAGAGGAAATCTGTTCTCCTCCTGGTGGCTGGAAAGCAAAGAGAGAAGAAATGAAGGGGCTGGGGTTCCAATATCCCTTTCAAAGGCACACCCCTAGTGACCTAACTTACATCCACTAAGTCCTATTTCTGAAGGTTCCACCACCTCTCAGTGGTGTCCAGATCAGGGTACAAAGCCTTCAACGCATCAGCATTTGGAAGACAATGAAGATCTAAACTTCAATCGAATTGTGATTGATGTGAGTACAAAATTTAGTGTCTTTTCCAATAGACTTCTACATCATTTCACAGACATAGATGAAAGATTCTAAGAAATGTTTGGGGGAAATGAGGAGAAGGTGTCACAGAGGGACAGGGAGGATGGTCCATAGAAGAATAATATAGCAGAGCAATGAGTTCAAAAGCCAAGAAATTCTTCCATCAAATCACAGAGATCAGGAAAAAATATGAAAATCTAATAAGTTTTCAAACACAGTCACCAAAAGCATACTCCTTTTAAGGAGAAATGACTAAAATGTTTGGTGAATGAGAAGGGAGGAGGATCAGATCTTTCCTTGACAACTCCAGTCCAGCCCCTAGAACACTGGAGATGGTGAGTACAAATCACAACAGCGATCAAGGGATATCAACTGGATGGTCCACATTGACCCCTGGGAATCCTTGGCCACAATCTGAATACAAATAAGACAGGTCTGCTCTGATTCAGATTGTATGGACCTGCACACAAAAATAAAATCAACAATGAGTATGAATTCAAGTATGTTTATGAACTACGTGAAAAATTAAAGGTATAAGCAAAAATGAAGAAGGGGGAATGAGCATTACTTTATAATAAGGATCTTTTGCTCCAAGTGAAGTGGTCTCTCAGATTACTTAATAGAGCAAAAACCCCAGGTTTTATGTTCATGAATATAGACAGTTAATTACTTAACCGAATTGGAGATTGGAGGTAGATTGGAAAGGTAAGTCGAATCACTTCCACTTGACAGTTAATGATAAAAATGAAGATTGAAGTGACCTGTAATGATAACGTTAGGAAAGAGAGAGATTTTGCATACATAATTTAAAGGATATGTCTTTTACAGTTTCCTTGTCTAAATGATAAATCTGGTTCTTTGAGGTGAAAGTGCATTTGGATATCCAAATCTGCTTCATTATTCCTTCAGTGTTCCCTAAGTCAATGATGTGAAGCATGGTGTACTACCACAGAGATAGAAAGGGTGAAGAGGTCACCTTTCCATTCAGCAATATGTTGAGACACAATATTCTTGAGTATCTGTAGCATCAGAAGTCTTCAACACATCTAACTTAAATTGCATTGGCGGTGGTTTAAAGACATCCCTTTAAGTGAAAAGAAAAATGGGTTGCAGATTTTCAGATGTGCAGCTCTCTCTCTTAGTGTGATAGAATATTTTGGAAATATTAACCACTTTTTTCTCAGATATACTTTCTAAGTTGACTGACTCTTAAAATTTAAGCACATGATAGACAATCCTGAAACTCTCTTAAGGAAAAAGAAAATTGTTCCTGTGATTTTAGTTTTAGAATCCCAGGCTCTAAAAGAAATAGAAAGGACTCAGGGTGTAGACAGTGGATTTGGAAGGACCTGAAGGGAATTTGAGCATGGTTTCCACACTGAAACTAACACAACGCCATTAGAATAGGATGAGAAGAGGAAAAGTCAAAAAAGAAGCCAGAACATTGTGCTTGTTCTTACCTTTCTATTCTGTGGAATTCAGGGAATGACAAATTCCCTAATAGATTTGGGAAGAATATTAATGAATTAGGTGGAGCCCCATGAAGGGAGGGAATATGAGATATAAGAAATATGTTTTTGTTTTGTCTTAGAAGATGTGTCTCATAGAGATCCTGTGTCCCATCATTACTTGAGACCAGCCCAGGATTTCTTGAGAACAGAGTCTATCCAGCCGAGAGCAATCATTCCTGGGTCTGAAGACCCCTGCAGACTGGACTGTCTTCGCAGTGACAGTAAACTGAAGCATGAGGGACTTCATGTGCCAGTGGGAATTTCAATGGTTGTCATCATATATAGAACAAGATGGAAGACCAGAGACTTGCTTTTTCCCCTTTGACATTATGTAACTGCCAAAATACTTAGAAAAAAACATAGGAAAAATTTTATATAAATTGTACTATATTTCAATCACCATGAAAGTATTTGAGTTTTTAATGAGAATTAAAAATAAAAATTATAATCTTTATAAAATTTGAATGTGCAAATGAAGAGTCATGTTATTCTTATATTTATTTTACTTTTAATCTTGGGAAGCATTTCCAGAATGGTGGAATGTACTCCTTCAGAAAAGCTATGAGGATTTGGACAAAGATTGGCAAAATCAACATTTTCAGAACTCCAGATAAAACTTAAGGTTTGCAACAAACCTAACTCTTTCAAGAGAAATAGCTGAATGTGTAAGAATAGCAACTTTGCACTGTTTTAACTTGTCATGATTCCATCAACCTCTCCCCAGCTCTGGGAGAGCCTTGAACCTCAGCAGCCTTACAATGGTGGCAGCAGAGACGACCAGTGAGCTAACAGCCTGGAAGGAGGAAGAATAGATTTGGAGCATTGGAAGAAATCTATGACCTCAGAGTGTTGTCATTATTCAACTTTCTGGCAATTCTATGGAAAAGCTTAATTCACAGGGACTATCTTTGATTTACCTGATTCAATCCTTGTTTAGTGGCAAATGCTCTTTTCCCGAGCTGTTTGTTGAAAACAATAATTGTTAATACTTTAAAACTGCAGTCATGTGAGGTAAAGATATCAGTCAAAGTAAACAAAAGGCAGGTCATAAAACCTAATAGAAAATTTAGGAAAACTGGATACTTATTGGGGGTTTTGAAAAATTCCAACATACTTCCAGGGCTCTCAAAGACCACAGATATGAGCAGAGCTGTGTACATGTCCAGGAAAAACCTGAAAATGACCCCATCTCTCACTTCTGATTGACATAGGAGGCATGCACACAAAGAAGAAAGGTTAAAGGAGAGTGGTAGAATGGTAGCATGTTGAAAGTGAACCCAACAAATATGTGCAACAGAGGGAGGGGTAATAACTGGTTCTGGGAATTTAAGGAATTCTCCATCCAATCAGTAGTTGATCACTAAGCCAACTGAGCATAGACTTTAATGGCTGCAGATATCATAGAATAGGAATTTAAGAAAATTAGTTCAAAAAAGTCATAAAATAGGAAAACAAAAACAAAATAACGAACAACCTCAACAAAAAATGCCAACTGGAAATGTGATATTGGATTGATGGAGATGCCACATTTTATTATTTCAAATGTGTAGTTTTAAACTACAAAAATACAACACATAAACATAAATATGAAAATGTGGCTTATACAATGGGGACAAAATAATAGGAACTATCCCTGATGTTAGAATTATGAAATAAAAAGATTAAATTAACTTATAATTTTTTTCAATAAATTAAAGAAAACCACATCTAAGGAATTGAATAAATGCACAAGAATACTCTCTCACCAAATGGGGACAGTCAATAAAGACATAAAATTAGAAAATGAACTAAACAATAATTCTGAAGTTCAAAAGTACTACAAATGAAATAAAAAAGTTTACTAAAGTTATTCAACAGCATATTTGAATTGCAGAAAGAGTATCAGAAAACTCAGATATGTTAATTGAGAATATATACTCTGAGGAAGAAGTCAAACAAATGAAGAAAAATAAATAGAACCTTGAAGATCTACATGACATCACTGATTATGTAAGTCTTCCAGAAGGAAAGGAGAAAGGAAGAGAAAGAAGATATGAACTTCCCCCAAAAAAGTTTCCAAATTTGATTTTAAAATGCTACTAAACTATATATACAAGATGCTGAATAAACTACAAGTAGAAGAAACCTAGATATGTCATATTTAAAATGTCAAAATTCAAATACAAATTTGAAAGCATTGAGAATAAAATAACTCATCAAATATTAAGGTTGACACCTCATCAGAAACTATGGGACCTGAAAAGCAGTGGAAGTTTATATCCAAAGTATTGAAAGAAATAACTGTCAATCAAGAATTCAATGTATGACAAAATTCTCCTTTGAAAGTGAAGGAGAAAGCAAGATATTCCCATCTAAACAAACACAGAATTTTTCTTTAGTAGATTTAACAGGAAGATACACCAAAGGGAGCCTTTAAATTGGATTGAATGAACACTAGATAATTAAATAAAATAAAAATGAAAAACAGAAAATAACTAGATAGCAAATATGAAGAATGATATGAGTATTTTTCTTGTAAATATTTTCTTCTCCTATGTGACTTAAAAGAGCTTAATAAAGCAATTAATATAATACTGTATAATTTATAAGAATGTCATTTTTAAGATAATAATAGCATAAGAAAAATATCTTTGTAAGAGAAAATTTTATGTATTATTAATATTAATCTGTATTAGCTTTTTTCTTTTTTTCTTTTTTCTTTTTATATTTTTATTTTGATTCATTGTACACAAATGGGGTACAACTTTCATTTCTCTGGTTGTACATGAAGTATAGTCACACCATTTGCGTAATCATATACGTACATGGGGTAATGTTGTTTGTCTCATTCTATTTTTTTATTTCCCCCCACCCCTTCTCCCCACCCCTCATTTTCCTCTATACAATTCATCCTTCCTCCATTATTGCCTTCCCCAAGTCCCGTTATGTATCATCATTCACTTATCAGAGAAATCATTTGGCCTTTGGTTTTTTGGGATTGGTTTATTTCACTTAGCATGATATTCTCTAACTTCATCCATTTACCTGCAAATGCCATAATTTTATCATTCTTTATGGTTGAATAATATTCCATTGTGTACATATCACAGTTTCTTTATCCATTCATCCATTGAAGGGCATCTAGGTTGGTTCCACAATCTAGCTCTTGTGAATTGAGCATTGATGTAGCTGTGTCACTGTAGTATGCTGATTTTTAAGTCCTTTGGGTATAGGCCAAGGAGTGTGATAGCTGGATCAAATGGTGGTTCCATTGCATGTTTTCTAAGGCATCTCCACATTGCTTTCCAGAGTGGCTGCACCAATTTGCAACCCCACCAGCAATGTATGAGTATAACTTTTCCCCCACATCCTCGCCAACACCTATTGTTGCTTGTATTCTTGATAATACTTTTTTGCTTTTTTTTTTTTTTTTTTTTGTGGTGCTAGGGATTGAACCCAGGGCCTTGTGCTAGGGAAGCACACTCTGCAAACTGAGCTATATCCCCAGCCCTATTCTTGATAATAGACATTCTAATTGGAGTGAGATGAAATCTTATGGTAGTTTTGATTCGCATTTCTCTTATTACTAGAGATGTTGAACATTTTTTCATGTATCTGTTGATTGCTTATGGATCTTCTTCTGTAAAGTGTCTGCTCATTTCCTTAGCCCATTTATTGCTTGGGTTATTTACATTCTTGGTGTAAATTTTTTTTGAGATCTTTATAGATTCTGAGATTGGTGCTCAATCTGAAGTGTGTGTGGCTAAGAATTTCTCCCACTCTGTAGGGTCTCTCTTTGCATTGTTGATTATTTCCTTTGCTGAAAAAATACGTTTTAGTTTGAATCTATCCTAATTATTGATTCCTGCTTTTATTTCTTGTGCTTTTGGAGTCAGGTTAAGTCTGGTCCTAAGCCAACATCATGAAGATTTGGACCTACTTTGTCTTCTATTAGTTGCAGGGTCTTTGGTCTAATTCTGAGGTCCTTGATCCTTTTTGAGTTGAGTTTTGTGCAGGGTGAGAGATAGGAGTTTAGTTTCATTCTGCTGCATATGGATTTCCAGTTTTCTCAGCACCATGTGTTGAAGAGGCTATCTTTTCTCCATTGTATGTTTTTGGCACCTTTCTCTAGTATGAGATAACTGTGTTTATGTGGGTTTGTCTCTGTGTCCTCTATTCTGTACCATTGGTCTACCTGTCTATTTTGGTGCCAATATCATGCTGTTTTTGTTACTATTGCTCTGTAGTTTAGTTGGAGGTCTGGTATTGTGATACCACCAACTTTGCTCTTCCTCCTAAGGATTGCTTTAGCTATTCTGAGTCTCTTATTCTTCCAAATGAATTTCATGATTGCTTTCTCTGTTTCTATGAGGTATGTTATTGGGATATTAGGATGATAAATGTAATCAAGGCAACCCCTCAGAAAATAGATTTTAAAAAGTAGATGTATAAGAAAATTAAAAGAGTAAACTACAAAATATTTATTTAGTACACAGAAAGCAATAAGGGAAGAATAAACTAACAAATAAAAAAAATTAAATATTGAAAACAAATACCAACAAAGTAGACATAAATTCTATCCTTTTTTTTTTTTTTTTTTTTGCAGTACTGAGGCTCGAACTCAGGGCGTTATGCTTGCAAGGCAAGCACTCTACCAGCTGAGCTATCTCCCCAGCCCATAAATTCTATCCTTATTGGTATTTATATTAACTATAAGTGGATTAAACATTCCAATTAAAAAGCAGAGGTGGTAGATTTTTTAACAACTATAACCCAACTATATGCTGTCTATAATAGACATAGTAGATTCAAAGGCAAAAATACAAACAAATAGATAAAAATGCTACATTTTACAGTTGAAATAAATGAAATACAAATCAGAAAAATAATAGATGAATTCAATGAATCGCTTAAAAGAAAACATAGGAGTACAGTTTTATGACCTTGAATTTGACATGATTTCTCAATTATAACATCAAATCACAAGTAGCAAAAGAAAAAAACAAACTAAATTTAATCCATATTAAAAAGTTTTATTCATGGAAGTGCACCATCAGATATAAAACCCACAAAATGGAAGAAAATATTTTCAAATTGTCCCTCTGATTGAGAATTGTATGCAGCTTATATAATAAATTATTAGAACCCACCCAACAAAAGATACCTTAAAAATGGGCAGAAAATCTGAAAGTATATTTCAGGTACATTCACATAAAAATGCTCAAAAACACATAAGATCAAAATTATTAGTTATCAGAGAAATTCAAATCAAAATGAGATAGTATGTTGCACTCATGACACAATTAAAATCAAATTGATAATCAATAACATTGCTACTCCAATATGGAGAAATCCAAATTTTCATATATTGCTGATGGAATTGTAGAACAGTGTGACTAGTTTGGAAAACAGTTTGGAGGATCCTCAGAATAATAAATAGAGTTATATGACTCAGAATTTCCACTCCTAGATATATATCCAAGAGAAATGAAAATATATATCTTAGTCGGGCAAGGTGGTATGTGCCTGTAAGTCCAGCAACTAGGGTGTCTGAAGCTGAAGTATCACAAGTTGGAGACCAACCTTATCAACTTAGCAAGGCCCTAAGGGCCTGTCTCAAAATAAAACATAAAAACAAAACTGTATGTGGGGAATGTGCCTCAGTAGTTAAGCACTCCTGGGTACAAAAATCAATCCTGTACCAAAAAACAAAAAACTAAAAACAAAAACATTCATACAAAAACTTGTATATGATCATGGCCACCTAATTTATAAAGTGAAAACAATTCAAATTTCTACCAACTGCTAAATAGATAAATTCATGGTATATCCATGAATTGGTATATTATTCAGCAATACAAAGGAATGATTAATTGATACATACTACACCATGGATAAACATTAAAATTAGGATGAATGAAAGATGACTGTTACAAAAGACCACATACAGTGTGATTCCATTCCTAAGAATATACAGATAAGACCAATTCATAGATGCAGAAAGATTAGCAGTTTCCAGGGACTGATAGGAGAGGGAAGTAAGAACTGAGTTCTGATGGGTATAGAATTATAGGATTTTTGAGATCATGAACATTTAAACATTAGATAATAGTGATGGTTCCACAATTCTTTGAAAATACATAGTGGGCTGAGAGAAAGCCGGGGGGAGGGTGGGAGAGAGAGAGAAGGAAGAGAGAGAAAGAGAGAGGGAGACCCACTGAATTATGTAATTTAAAAAGGTAAATATTATGACATATAAGTTGTTCTTCACATAAGTTGTTATAAAAAAAATAGACTGTCTTATTCCTAGGTTTGTCATGCTCAGAAACACCTAGAGATCAGTGATCCCTGCAAGTGACTTAATGTGAGACAATAAAGGCATACAGAATTTCTGAAATAAATAATTGAAAACTAAGGTTGTGATGGTTCTAGTTAACATTCTGCCTTATACTAAAGTAAAAATGCTTCCCTACTTGTCTCTCAAGTGAGGAAAATGAAAATAATTTCAATGTTTGTCATTAAACTGTATCACATTGGAGAAACCAAATATGAATTGTACATTTGTGATCTTCTGAAGGTTTTGTCTCTAGCAATCTGTGTAGGTATATAAACATGTATCCCTGATACTCTGTGCAAAACGTAACCATACTACAAAATATGTTTTTCCAACTGCATTTCTTATTATGTGGGATATTTCTTTCCCTATTAATAGCTTCAATTTCACTAGACTACAAGCTTCTTGAATGCAGGGTCCTGTGTTGTTCATCTTTGATTCCCTGTCCCCAACAATGACAGGTGCATGGAAGACGCTCAGGATGTTTGTCAAAGATTAGAATCACATAAGGTTTAGATCTCATAATATGATAAGGGATTATTATTTGTTTCCAGACTTTAAAAATACTTCCTCCCCTCAAAGATATCAGAAGGAATGTGAACTCCTGTTTCTATCAACAGCAGAGTCACTGGACCTGGGCCCACCTCCTTTACATAAAAAGTTATAAAACTGAACAAAATAATTGAAGCAAATGTTTTCAGACTTTGGACAATAAGCAGCACAGTACTTTGATCCCTGAGAAAAGGGAAACAAATGAGGTGAACCCTATAATTATTCCAGCTTTCTGCCTGGAAGCACTTTCCAAATCAAGGTACAAGGAGAGAGATCCCAAGCAGAGTACTTAGCTATGGAAGCAGATATCATAATTGGAGGCAGCAGGAAATTTGCTGGGCAGGACTCCAGAGAGGAGGGAGCTGTTGTGCAGAAAAGGAGCACTGGAAATAGACATAGAGGTTCTTTTAAATCTTTGGCTGAATACTAAGCTGTATGTACACATGGAGAAATTCCGCATGGGCAGGTGGTGGGTTGGACAGTCAGAGTACTCAATAGAAGGATTTCTGATCAAGCCAGAGTGAAGAACTGAACAGCTTATTGAACACCTTGGCTAAACCTTGAGACCTTAGAAAAGCTACAGATTGAAAGTAGGTAAAGTTAAGATCTATTCAAAGAAAGCACTAAAATAAGCCTTAATGTAATCAAAATGATCCTCAGAAAATTAAATGACTTGCAGAACAAAGCTGAATACTCTTGAAAGGAAGTAAACAAAATCTTGATTCTCAATATGGCAAACTCAACATTCCACACTAAGAAAAATTACTAGATATGAAAAGGCAGGGGAATCAGAAACGATTTAGAGAAAAAATGTGGTCAATTAAAAACAGAGATTACTGAGTAGATAAAAGTAGCACTCAAGGGCATTAAAACAGCTATTACTAACACTCTAAAAGAGTTACAGAAAAACATAAATATAATGACAAAAAGAATGGAAAATGTAAGAAAACTACCAAATGGAACTTATGTTGGTGAAAATTGCAATACTAGAAATAGAAAATTTGCTTGTTTCTATTTCTATATTCCATGTTTAAGATCAGACTAGACATTGCAAAATAAAATATCAGTGACTGAATTTATTGTAATAGAATAGTAGCTACTCAAGCTAATGCACAAAGATTATCTGTATACACAGGTAATGAAACATATGTGCAGAGATTTAGAGAATAAATGGACAAAAATCACTAATAATATACAAGATTTGTACAACTTTATCATCTATAGTAACCTTACTGACATTTACAGAACATTCCACACAATAACAGCAAAACACCCAAATCTTCAAGTGGACACGGACTATTCACTAATTCACCTACTGGGAAGTAAAAGAAGTCTCAATAAATGCCAAAAGGTTACAATTATACAAAAAGTGCTGTCTCACCAAAGCAGAATCAAATTACTAACCAATAACAAAAGTATTTGAAATACTTGGGAATTAGGCAATACAATTTTTAAATAGCCCATAAATCAAATGAAATAAACAAACAAAAACTTACAAAATATTTTGACACGAATGGTTATCAAAAATAAAGTCACACAAATTTCTGGAAATCAGTTACACCAGTAACAGAAGATAAATATTTGAACAGACACATCATGAAAGAAGACATACCACAGCCAATAAACACATGTGAAATGGCAGCATCATTGATCATTAGGGAAATATAAGTTTAACATATAACAAAATGACATTTTACACCCACCAGAACAAGTAAAATTGAAAAAGCTGACAATATCAATTGTTGGCAAGGATGTGGAGAAACAGGAACTTCACACACTGATGTGGAGTGTATAAAACGGTACAGCCACTTAAGAAATGTTAGTTTTCTATCAAGTGAAGCATGTACATGCCATATGACCCAGCAATTCCATTTCTGGGAAAACATGTTTAGACATAAACATTTTCATAGCAGCTTTTTTCATAATAGCCTCGAACTGGAAAGTAATGCAAATATCCAGTAACTGTAAATACATAAACAAAATGTGGTATATCTATATAGAAAAAAATTATTTAGCAATAAAAATGCAAGAACTACAAAACTTGCCACAGCATCAAGGAGTCTCAGATCACTTTGTTGAATGGAATAAGTCAGATAAAAGGGTATTATAAGATTTTACTGACATGATGGTCCAGAACAGATAAAATGATCTCTGGTGAATACATTTTTAAAAAACAAAAAGAACAGTGACTGCTTTTGAAGGAGTGGGAGAGAATTGACAAAGAAGGGGCAAAGGTAACATTCTATGTGTGGGAAATTGGTGAGACGCTTCTCAAAAAACCTTTTGAGCTGTAAAATTTAAGTTCTGTTCATTTCACTGTGTATAAATTATACCTCAATAAAAACAAATTAAAATAATACATGTGTTAGGCTGCTATCATTTTATTTTACCAAGAAACTTTTTTAAAAATTAACAAGTAGCAACAACAACAAAAACTATTATCATCATCATTTCGTAAAACTAAGTTTTAATTACCTCAAAGAGAAAAGAACATCTTAGTGGGAGGATAATACTTTGCAATGGACGAATTCAGTAACGTGGATAATTAAATTAAATTCATCTCTTCTCTTTTGGTTTTTATTCATTTCACCAGTGACTTGAACATTTTCTTCGTCAATTGTCATGCTTTGCTGGGCTAGCCCTGACCATTTGATATAGTCAAACTGGAGTTGCCAGATTTAGCAAATAAAAGTACAGGATACTATATATATATTATATACATATATAATATATAAATATAATCATATATATATTTATTGCCAAATATTGCATAAGACACAGTAAACTAAAAATTATTTGTTTGTCAAACTAAACCAGCAACCTTGTGTTACGTAAATCCAAGCCAAATTCTTCTTTTGATAGATGACCAAAAGGGAAGCCCAGAAATGTGGATTCTTCCAAGACCTAACTAATAAAAACGCCCTGCCTCTTCATTTGCAATTTAATGTTTGGGGTTCATAAAATTAAGGGTCAATATTGTGAGCAGAAATATGAAAGAGTATTTCCTTTCCAAATTTATATTAAAATGTTTTCCACTTGTAAAGTAACGCAATCAAAGGGTCAATCTAATGAGGTAACTCACGTGGATTCTGCCCGGCTCAGTGTGGCCTTTGGCAAGTCCCAGCAAATGATTACAATTGCTATTATCTGTCCAATATCACTCTTCAATGATAATATCATTACCTATTTCAAAATGAGCAAGCCTTTCAAAAACATTGCCCCACCTCAAAAACATCTGCAAATTGCCCAACAACATGGAAACCATGTCATTTCAAATATGATTATTATCTGGAGAATATATGGAAGACCCAGAAAATAGTCACTGTATGCTGAACTTTTTCAGCTTTCCTTATACTTATAATAAAAGGCACCCCCCTTTTGCCTAGGAGGCCCAGACTCTCTGCTCCACCTCCAACCTCATTACTCGTCACTCTCTTCCTTAGTCACTCTTCCAAGCCATGGTTCAAGTGTGGTCTTATGCTATGCTCTTTGCTCATTGAGGCTACTTACCTGGCATTTCTTGTGAATAAAGCTCTTTCTCATCATCTATGACTCAGTATCAATGTCACCTCCTCAGAGGGCCCTCTCTAAGTACTCTGGTGATGATCCTCTGTTATTCTTCCTCTAACCCCTTTTTTATGTCCTTCACAGCACTTGTCACCATTTGAAATAATTTATGGCCTACATCTCAGCCAGGAGGAGATGGACATGGTGGGCACCATTTCCTTTCTCCCTGACTCTTGGTAGAGAGCTTTGTGATGTGCAGAGAGGAATGATCTGTTAGTCAACTTTTCATTTCTGTGACCAAAGTATCTGGCAAGAACAACTTAGAGGAGGAGAGGTTTATTTTGGCTCACTGTTTCAGAAGATTCAGTCCATGGTCAGTCAACTCCATCAATCTGGGTCTGAGGTAAGACAGAACAAGAGAGACAGACAAAAAGACAGACAGAAGACAGGAAGACTGGAGATAAGAAAACTTTGCCAGGGCACACCCCCAATAGGTCCAGTAGTCCTCCAGCTGGGTCCCACCTCCCAATATTCCACCCAGTCATCGATGCATTAACCCACTGATGAGCTCAGACCCTCATGAGCCAATCGTTACCTAAAAGCCCCACCTCTGAACCTTCCTGTGTTTGGGAACATGCTTTCAACGTGAGACTTTGCAGAGCATGCCACATTCAAACCATAACAAACAGAATGCTTCCTGTTGTGCCCCTGACCACCTTGTGCCCTCCACCTCTTGCTCTCTGCATATCTTCAGTGAGGCTCTCCTGGCCTCTACCCGCAGGTCGTGGTGCTCTGCTATGGAGCCCCACAGCAAGGTGCTAGCAGTTGTCACATTGGTAATCAATCACGTAGACATTTGATTAGTTGAAGAATATCTCTCTCACTAGGCTGGATGCTCTGTGACCCTGGCCAGGGTCCATTTGCTCACCTCTGCACTCCTGGTATCTTCACAGTGCCTAGCACAGATGACTGGATACAAACATGAGACTGAAACTATTTGCCATTTTTGACAAATGTATTACAATTCAATCTAAGTTCTAAATACATGACTTTTCCTTCTAAAATTATGCTTTCTCACTTGTAATTCTAGCCAAATCCCAATTCCCAGAGGGCATGGAATACCTTGTTCTCTAGAGAAGTACAATGCAACAATGAAGACCATGTCTTCAACTGAGTCAGATCCAAACAGAAACTCCACAGAAGAACTCCTCTCTCCTCTGGCTACACCCCCATCTCTATACCCACCACCTTTCACCTGCTTTAAAAGCTGGAAAAGGAAAAACTTCCTTTTCTTTTATTTTTCTCTCTTTTTTTTTCAGAAATAAAAGAAAATATTCCACATCTGTGGAACATTCTGGGATAGGGAGGTCTTGTGGTCCTGGTGGTAAAGGGCCATTGCTGGGGCAAGCTTACTTTTCTGAGCTTTGTTATTTTATTCACGTCTCCCTGTTGCTATTACACGGGTCAGTTTAGTGAAAAAGCCAGGGAGCCTGGAGATTGTTAAGCATCAAATTCTGTTTAATCCATATTTCAAGTGGGCATATTGCTTATATCTAAAAACAGTCAAATGTCACAACAATAATTTTAATACTCCACGTTTCCTTCTCATGGACTGTTTGGGCTATTACAGTCTTCAAGCACACTTCCTATCTCCAGGTATCATTTCTAGTCACCCCTTGTGCGCTCTCTCTCTCTCTCTCTCTCTCTCTCTCTCTCTCTCTCTCTCACCTCTATCTCTCCACTTTTCTTCTCTTTCTGCAGGGAGACGGTCTTTAGTCCATAGATAGCATCCTAAATAGTCTACTGTCAGGATTCACGTTAGTAAGGATTTTTTTTCTTATTACCTTCCAGTTGTAACATGGGATCAACACCATTGCCTTCTTGTTCTTGTCTGGGAGTGGAATTGGTGGTATGTCGCACACCCTGATGTTTGACCATGTGTTGGGTGGGTGCATGGGTGGGCATGACCTTTTAATGTATTTCCACTCTCCAGGGTGGCACTGATTCAGTATCAGCACCAATTGAATCATGGGATATATCCCTGCCTTTCACCATTTGTCAGGATCCATTTGGAAAGAGGAGGCCAGGAAGGGAGGCTTTAAATGAGCAAAGCAAAAGAAAGAGGAAAGAAGCCAGTACATAAACAACAGAGATTCTGCTGTGGGTAGCGGGGGATTGTGATCAGATGGAAGCTGATTAATATTTTCAATGTTTATCAACCATGATTAGTGATGGGATAATAGTCAGGGAAAGTATCTTCAGCCTAGCATTCTGGCAGCCCCTGCTCCAGACAGCAAATACTCAGGATCACTACCAGATTAATCAGACGGGTTCCATGACAACCAAGGCCGGTCAGAAAACCCCACAGGATGATAACTGGACCAAGAAGGACATTTACCCTGTCCTGAGTTATAACACAACATTCATTTGAATATTCTCAGGATTGTATATTTTCAGGAGGGAGCTTGGGGTGGGCCATTTTCCAAAGCCAATCTGTGAAATTATCTAAACTCAACTGGACTCTCCCCTCATCAGATGGTGACATGAAAGCTCTGGCAAGGCCTGAGGAGTAACTTATTTAGTGAACGCATCATTCTTTTTGGCCTCTTGGCACCTGAATCCACTTCCTTTCTTTGAGGGAATTCTCACTTTGTTTGACAGAGCCCACCTCCTCATATGCCAGCCCCACGTTCCAGCTCCTCCCTTCCCTAAGTGTCTTGGCAGCTCTGCAGAGGGCCTCCACCATAGGCATCCGACCTGGACCCTGCAGCTTAGGCAGGCGGGCTCCCCTTTGATCACAGAGCTGGTAATAGATTTATGAGAAAACAGGGATCTTGCAGATGCCAATTCTCATGTGGTTGGCAGCAGACGGTGGCTACATGTGGTTTCCAGAAGCAGTGGTGGCCTTAGCTGCGGACTTCGGGGTGATGCTGATGGTATGAACAGGGACTGCTGTGTGATTTAAAGAGTGGCTCCTAGCCGCCTAGTTTCTAAAACCATGACGTCTGGGAAATGCTGCGAGCTGTGCATAACCTTTCCTGTATTAACTAGAGTTGACTTCTGTTCCCCAATAACTAAGACCTTAGATGATTCCAAACCAAAGTTAGGCCCAGATGTGCTTTGGCTGTTTCATGCAATTTTTATTGCTGCTTAATAAATCACTTCAAAATTAGTGGCTTAAAACAACAAACATTGATCATTACATCCTTTCTGTGAGTCTGGAGTTAGGGCAGAGTATAGCTGGATGCTTTGTTCAGTATCTCAAAAGGCTGAGATCCAGGTGTTGGTCAAGTTGCTTTCTTCTAAGAGGCTGGACTGAGCAGAGATATGCTTCCTCAGGTTGTTGTCAGAATCAATTTCCTTGCAGCTCTACAATTCCTGGTGTTTGCTGCATCAAGGCCAGAAGAGGGAGGGTCGCTAACCTTTAGGCCTACTTGAAACAATTCACCTGATTTGGTCAGGCCCACCCAGACAATGTGGGTTTTGATTCATGTCAACAGATTAGATGCTTTGACTGAGTCAATAAAATCCTTTAATCTCTGCCATGGAAGGTAGTCTGTTCACCACAGTGCTGTCCCATGATCTTTGCCACATTCTGGTAGTAAGAAACAAGTTACCGATCCTGTCCATTCTCCATGGGAAGAATTGTACGGGGTGCCAGTCATTAGAGGCAATTTTAGAAGGCTGCCTTCCACAATTGCATTCATGCACATGGACTTTCAGGAAGGCGAACTTATTTCTAAAGGGGCAATATCGATGGTTTCTAATAAAATCCTCCTCATGAGGCTAGCACCCTCCACAACGTCCTATCTCAAAGCAAGGATTTCTTTCTTGAGTCAACAGACATTCCTGACTTGGGACAGTCCCAAGATAACAGAAATGGTGGTGTGGTTTTGTTCCGTGGGTGCAGATCAGCAAGCCCTGTGCCATGTTTGAGGTCTGAGCTGATTTTTCTGTTGATAATTTCAGCCAATCTGTGAGTTATTTGTACCTGGAAGCTCAGCCTGTGATTGCCTGACTCTTCTCAATAAAAGGTCCAGTTAAGTCCCTCCAAAAAGTGAAGCCATCTTCTCTGAACAGTCTGTCTGATGAGGTTCCAAACTGTTCTCATTCTTTTTTCCTGGTTCCTGAACAGGGATCTGCTCACTCTACTGGCAGACTGCTTGGGTAAGCCTGAGTGCTGCTCAGAGAGGGATCCCATGGGCCTGTGGGATGTATGTTAACCTTGAACTTGAAACTTCAGTATGAGGCGTGCGGTGGTGCAGCCTGGGCCCTGGCCCTCTTCCACCTTGAGAACCTTCCCTTCTCCACCAGAACTAGAAAGGGAGGGAGTTGACCCCAAACTCGTTGTTTTTACTCCCTTCTGGTTGAGTTCATGCTCCCTGTGTAATGGCCCACACAATCAGAGCAAAATAACTTGCTCTTCATTTCACCTTCAGACCTGGAAGATTATTTTTTCAACCAGGCAAAGAAGGGTGAGAGAGAGTCAAAGTTGTTTTCTCGGGTTTACGATAGCAAGTACAAAACACTAACTTAGACTCGTCACAATCTTCTGGACCTGCAGGACTGCTCTTCACTGGGTGTGTGATGTCTGGCATTCATTTGAAAGGCAAATGTGTATTGTTCTAATTTCCGTGAGAATTAGTTCATTAAAATTTTAGCTATGCTCAGTTGGAGAGGGAATTCATTTTTATGTTCTAATGAGCCTTTCTCTCTCTCTCTCTCTTTCGTATTTTCACTTCTCTACTGTTTTTTTTTTCCTATCATTATGTATGAGTTCAAGTACCTTTTAATCTTAAAACAGACAAGCAAATAAACAAAACCTATATGGTCCTAAGTTCTCAGCTAGTTATTACCTGTGCTACATCTTATCTTCATAGTCAAGTTCTTCAAGGTGTCTACAAAACTCTATCTTCTTTCTTACCGATCATTTCCTTTGCAACCTATGTAGATTCAACTCTGCCCACACTAATGAACTGAAACTGTGAAACTTTACCCCATGACTTCCTGGTTATTTAATTAAGGAGCATTATCTACCTCTCATCTTACGATATCATTGGTCATTTAGGCTTCTGGACCTTACCTTCTCTCTTGGGCTGTCAAAGACATGTTCTTGGTTTCCCTATTTTTTAATGTATGTTTCTCATGCTCTTTGTCCCTTCTCTCCTCTTCTTATGAAATTGCCCCTCCAACTCTGTGTCATTCCATAGATGACTTTTCTAAGTCTGCATGGTCTTGAGGACTTTCATCTGCTTCATTCTTATCAGTCACCATGTTACTAAAGGCTTGCTTTCTCACCAGAAGATATCTGCCACTTACATTTTATATGATAATTTTTTTTGCTTCTCTTTATTAAAGTTTTGCCTTTTTATAATATTGAAAGTTATATCCCTAAATAATATAATTTTTGCTTATTTTTGGACTTTTTTGTGCATGAAATCATATGGGTGTGTTCTTTGGCAACTTTGATTTTTGTCATCTGACATTGATGTTTAAAGATTCACACATACAGATGCTTGTAGTTGTACTGCATTCATTTCACTGTTTTTTAGTATTTTGTTGTCCACCGATACTGGGTATTTTCATTGTTACATCTGTGTCCATCTATAGTTTACTACATTCTGAATTAAGTCATACTCTTGTATAGGAGCAAAATGGTACCTATAGACATTAGGCGTGCCACTGATACTAGGGGTCATAAGGATCCTGAAGATTCAAGTTCCTTCTTTGGCAATCTCTGAAATGCAAAAGTAGGTTTCTTATCTAGGCAATTTCATTCACTTGAATATTTTTGTCCAAAATATCTGTATTAATGGGAGTAGAATATGGTTTAAGTCATTGAATATATCTAGTTAATTGCCTGAATTCTCCAAAACACTTTTCAAGAGAGTAAACAGTGTTGATTTTGATGAATTCATTTCAAATAAAATGTTTTTGGTTAAATTTAAAGACACATGTATGCTGACAAAGTTATATGGACAGCCAACATTTGTGATTGTTTGTGTCCTATTCTTTTTTCAGAGGTCTTTGGAAACAGTTTACAAATACAAACCCAAATAACATTACTTTGGGAATAATTATCACAAAGATGCTTATCAATTGGATCAGCAGGCAGTTGTAAAACAAAACTTTTGGCACAAGGCCTAATTCAGATAGGAAAGTGTCCAAATAACTTAAAACTTTCAAGTAGTATAAAATGATACTGCTAGGGACCTGATTTTTATTCAGAAGCCTTAAAAAATAAGTGGCACCATTCTTCTAAAATAGTTTTTTTTTGAAAAATGAAGTTGAATTTAATGTCTTTCTTCCTCAATTCTGAATTATGTCAAAAAAAAAAAAAAAGAGAAAGGAACAAAGAAAGACCCAAAATACTATTAATCTGTTTTTTTATTTGATATTTCATAAAATTTTTGCCCTGGGATATTAACATATTTGTCTATTGACAAGACAAAAGACATAAAATCAATCACAGTTTTATTTTTATTCACTTGTATTTTGCAGCCATGTAAATGTCAACCTTATACTTGAGTGGTCCAAAGGGTTGCACAGTGATTAACTGTTCTGATAACATTATGGTGCATTTAATATGGCACTTTACCATTTTCAAAGTATTTTCATATACACGTGAGAAAACTGAGGTCAAGGGAGTTTAAGTGACTTGCCCAGCTGCAAAGCTGCTGTTACAATTTGATAAAAAGTTATAGATCAGACTGATGTTAGTAAGTTCTAAGGCCAATGTGACAATCTTATTCTTCTGAATCCTTCCCTAGTACTTTTTTCCCTGACATTCCAGGCCATTCTTAGTGAAACTGATGAACACCACATTGGCTGGTTCTATTTGATAAGTTATTCCCCACAGACTAAAGATTTCACAGCAAAGTAGACACTTTGGGGGTTGTAAGATAACTGAATACTTTGAGGTAAAGGTGCATTTTTGGCTTAACGAATTTTCTGTTTCAATTAGAATGCACAGTACCTGTAAAAATGGATGACACAGAAATAAGGTCACTTTTTCAATGATAGACACATATTAATGGTTCTGATTTATGAAAGATGATGGAGTCCAGACTTTTTGAGGTGCCAGACAATACTGGGCACAGGCTAAGCAGGGATTAGAACCTGGGATTAAAACCTCAAGATTGGAACAGTGAGACAACAGGCTAAGTGTAAGGGAACATAAAGAAAGGAAGACATCATGCCTCTGGAGGAGGGACTGTGTTTTCAAATGCATTGCTGTGATGTCATGTAGGGACAGTCATGTTCTGACATCTTTATAAAATTTACTGTTTCTGTCCTAGACTATCAGTGAAAGCAGTGTGTCCCGTGTGATGTGACACACTTGCATTGGAGTCTGAAGAACGGCAGGGCAGTAAAGCTGAGGAGAGAAGGCATAGCAAATAAAAAACGAGCTGAGAGAAAGTAAAAGGCAGGTGGGGTCATTTCCTCTGCCACAACCAACTTCCTCTGCTTCCCTGTCTACTTCCTCTTTCCCCCTCCTCCTCCACTCTTCTTGCTTGGGACACAGGGTTTGCCATTTGATTCCCAGTCACCTTGCCAGTTGCACCTCACGCGCTCTTATTCAATGCCTTTCCAATTCATCTTGGCAAACAAGCTCTGTGGCCGGGCTCTGCTTGTTGTCCAGAATGAACAGCTCCAAGTAGGAAAGTTTCCCAGACAGGGGGCAAAGGGGTCAGTCTGGACCTTTGGACATTTGCTGTGCTTAACTTGCCTAGCATGTCCTGTGAAAGGGAGGGCGACTCTAGAGATTTTGATGGCAGTTTGTGTACATGCTGCAAAGCAGGAGTCAGATCATGAGATTGCCTGTCAGGTCATCTCCTGTGAAATCCATTATGAAAAACACCCGGAAACTGATGCCTGACTTGAAATCCTTAGTTTACTAAATTGCAGAAATTATCTTTGGAAGGTTTTGTCACTTTTTTATTTTTTTTTTATAAAAAAATAATGTTTGCAGTAATGCCTCGTGTAAAGTGCTAGTTGAATGAATCTGTCACTGAAACTTCAATTCCAGATTACCACACTGCAAGATCTGCTATTATAAATGAAAACACATCTTTAGAAAGTTCACAACAGTTTGAAGTAGATGAGCTATTGAAATGCAATAGAAAAATCCACCCTTTACAGATTAGTCAAACAGTGATTGTAGTCCAATATGTAAACACAGTTTCACTTTATTGTCAGGGTAAAATGGTCCTTAATGTGCTACTCCAAGAACAGGTTAGCATTACCTAAGCCTACAAATAATGATATAAATTATCTTTAAGAATTCTTTGCTTGTGAGTATGACCATAGAATTCAAAAGCAAATAGAAATTCACTACATTACCAAACTAGCATAGTTTTTTGATACATTTTTCTTCTCTGTAAGCAACAAACCACAATTTGGTAGAAGAATGTTACTAAGCAGTTCTTAGGGGACCTTTAAAAGGAGATTTTATCAAAAAAGGCCTAAAAATGCCACATCCTTGTAGTTTCAAGATCAAATGTGAATAAGTTGTTTTCATTTCCAGTGCACTGTGCTGTTTATAAGGGTAGGGGGTGCAGGTCCCCTTTTGTGAAGTTATTGTCCCTTTGGGAAATTATTGTTTTATGGTATTTTACCACTAATGTGAACCATATCTTTTTTTTCTATAATAAAGACTGCTACTTAGTTTTACAAATAATCAAAAATTATGTGGACAAGAAAATGGGGCTTTACAATGTGGGAAGATGGAGGAAGAAAATATTGAGAATCCAGGATAAATAAGTCAGAACCTTACCGTGCTTGAAATTTTCTTCAAGACTTGCTATCTACAAAATTTTACACTGAGTGTACTTACAATTGTACTTCTAATTAAAACCTTGAAATCTTGATTTGATCCCTGAAATTAGTAGAGGATGGCAAGGAAAGAGATAAGGAAAAGAGTAGTCAGGAGGAGGAAGAGGAGGAAATCCCAAGTTCTTTTTGTATCAGGCCTGTTCTGAAATGGACGCCACCAGAGAGCACATGACCATGGCCATTCATTCAGATCTTAAGGCTGGTCGTGGCACCTATCACCACGATACCTTTTTTATTTGCATAAAGTAATTACCCCCATGGTCAGTAGCTTCATAGTTGTCTAGACAACATGCTTCAAGATGGTATTGATGACCTCAGACACACCAGGTTAGCTCTAAATTAGTGATGAACAGAGCTGAAGGGATGTATTATAATAGTTATAAAACATAAGAAGGTATTTAAATAGATAGATAAGACACATGCAAATCTTTTCATTGCCATGACAACCATCTTGATATAGGTTTTCCATATGTAGCAAGAAGGGCAGAGCAAAAGGCACTGGAGAAATAGCAGGAACCTGTAATGAAAATGAACCCTGGCAGGGGATTAGTCCAGATCTTGGTCATTTATTAACTCTTAATAGAATCCAAACTTCTGTAGTGTAGTTCTCTGACTGCTTACCAGTCAGAGAAATAATAGTTCCAACATCGGCTGTGTCGTTCTCGATTACACCAGTACATCCAAGGTCCCCAGTTCTCACAAATGGCGCTGACTGATTAAAGGGAGGAAGGAGAAAGGGGAATACCGGTATACTACGAAATGCAAATTCTGTGGTGCCCCAAAAAAGCTTCTCAGAGAGGGATTCAGCCCGTACTCAAAGGTATAACTTGTAGACATGTCTTTAATCATCGTCTGTTTTTGTTGATCAGAGAAACTAATGAATTCCCAAATAATCATATAATGAGGAAGCTCACTCCATTTCAAAATGAGATGGGATTTATTCTTATGCAGCTACCTCCAGGGAGAAGAAAAGAAATGCTGCCTGCCCATCCTCCACAGCCCTCTTTCCTCTCTCCCATGCTTCCTTCTTCCCTCTCTTCTTGCTTCCCTTCTGTTCTCAAGCTTTTCTTTCTTTCTTTTTATTGTGCTCCTAGAGTTCTTCATTTCTTCTGAGTGCCAACGTAGTTTCAGGGTCAGCTTTAGGCACTGATGATCTTCCTGTGGCCTGGAAAGCTCCCTCCAGCTGTGCTCTCTCCTGCCACAGATCTGGGAGCAAAGCCACTCCTGCCAGGCATTTTATCCCAACCCGGTTCAACCTGAACACCTGCTCAGAGGCGAGTGACCAAGGTGAGAGAACACAAGTACACCTCCAGCTCCATGTAACATTTTCCTCTGCAGATCACAGACCTCCAAAGGCCCTCGAATCTTTTGAAATATAAATGGCAATTCTATTTGCTACTCATGAGGCCAAACCTGGTACTGTTGGCGGCACCACGGAGTCATTAAAATTCTTCAGTCAGATCTTTGCATGTGCAATCAATGTATGGATTCCTTTTGACACAAACTGGCATTTCAGCACACAAGGGAACCTTGGTGAAAACAAGCTGGTTTATTAATTAAAGTGATAATAAATAATTCCCCTAAACTTCAATATGTTTAGTGCAAGTCTTGGCTCACTCAGGCGTGTTCTGAGGCTATTTTAAAATGCGGACTTCCTTTGTGCTTTTTCTAGCATGAAACCAAATCAAAGCCAGAAAGACCCATTCCAATCACAGAGTAACTTCAATGCTAATTTGGTAGTAGCCCTTCTAAACCAAACTCTACAGGGTATTATTTAAATATGGTTTCTTTAAAAACTAGTTAGGTGGCCACTTATCGCAGGAGGCAGAGATAAGAAGTGGTTAAACAACAAGAGCCCTTCAGCAAAGCTCAATTGAAAAATCTCATTCATCAGACTCTACCTGTCCTTTGGAAAACGTTCTAACTTTATAGAAATTGAAGACTAACCATAGCCCCGAAAACTGTTGGTATTAACACTGTAGGGCATGCTGTGTGCTGATGTCTGGGTTCCTTATCCAGAAGACGTGTTCTGTCTGACAAATTTTGGGGTGTTGTTGTGCCTTCGAGATACTCAGATGTTCCTTTTTTTTTCTTTTTTTCTGTTTTTACATCTGGGGTTTTAATTAACAGTCTTTCCATGCATTTGAAGTAAAATGAACTTGGTCTGGTCTGGGAAAGGCCGAAAAGCATTTTTATTTACGAACGCAATCCCTGTCATGTTAATTTCTACCACGTTTCTGATTTATCCTAAAAGAATACATTACACAGTGGATTTGCAGGAGTTAAAGGGAATCTACAGGGTGGCTTTCATCTTTATGTCTTTATATACTGGAGGGCATTTGACTGCACCTCTGCACCACTCTTACTCACAATCATTTTCTGCTTTAGAAATGTAGCCATTTGGATCAATAGTTACAGGACAATATATTGTACTTCTGATGGGGGCCTCCCAGGACAGTTAAGGAGCCTCCTGGTAATTTCACCAGATGCTTGGTCATACCCTGAAATCTATTTTTAAAATGAAAGTTAGTGCAACATACACAGAACCAAATTTATGGGCCTCCTAATGAAATGTTACTTACTCTACTTACGTATATTAAAATAAAATTAGGAAAAATGGGGTGTATAAGGACGTTTTGCAGCTTGAAAAACAGATTTTTAATGGGACGCTTGAGCAGTACAGTTAGAAGTCGTTGTCTTTTTGGAATTTGTATCTGCTGTGATATTTCAGCCGCTACAGAACACTGAGATTTGGGGTTTGGTGTCTATCACTAGCTGTGATGATGACTTTACACTTCTAATATCGGAAACCAAAAGGGGACAAAAATCCCTGAGATGGGCACAGATGTTTACAGAGTGCACAGAGACAGAGCAAGAAAAGATGCAAAGAAATGATACGTCGCTTAAAGTGTTAACAAACATAGGATCCAGTTGAGGATTTTTCTGTAAATTCTTTATCTATAAACACACTGGGTTATCACAGCTGTTTATTGTACCACTAGTCCTGATCCTAACCTTTATGTCTTTATTGCTTACATACCATTCCCTTGTTTATGGGTCTGTACCATTCAGTGCCCTTGAACTTGGTCCCTCTGAGCCCTGACCTCTGCATGCTTGCTCACTCACTCCGCTCACGTCTGCAATCAGTAAATCTGAGACAGGCCCTGGCTGATAGCCGAGCCGCAGTAGGGCAATTAACACAGAACTAAAGTGTCATTCATGGCAGGGTGGGGAGAGTGGCAGACCGCAGATGACAGTTCTCAGTTCTGAAGCTGTGACATCCAGGCCAGACCCAGGATTATAAGGAACAAGGGGGGGGGGGCGCGGGGAGGGCAGGGGGATGGAATTTGGAGGGAGAGAGTTCTCCAAAGAAAAGCACTGAGTGGTTTCTCTTTGAAGAATTGTTTACTCCCTGTATCAGATTCCAGCTGTCTGACCAGTTAATTGGATGAATACCTAGAAGAAAGCGTTCTGTGCACTAAGCGAATTGGGGAAAATGGGCATCTTTGTTTCTCTTCAGATGGAGAAAGTGCTTTTTCTTAAAAAAAAAAAACACACTCTGACTCTTGATCACCTTTTAACAGTGTTCCTGCCAGACTGAGATTAAAAAAAGGAAAAGAAATATCTTTTATTAAGTGCTGCCTCCCCCCACCTTTGTGTTCACTCACGGTTTCCCCTGCAGCCACCTACCTGTGTTGGTTCTGATATCTTAATAAAGTTAGCATTGAACAGAAACAGAGACCAGGCCCTGCTCTTGGAGAAGCAACTTCCCTTTCAGCCTCTTCTAAGTAGCTCTGGAGACTCACCTATGCAATAAGAGAAAGCTGCTCAACGTAAACCCCAATCTGGAGGGTTAGAAAGCCCCCAGACCACCAGGGGGCATCCTGGATCCTGAGGTTGCACAGCTAGACATCAGCATCTTGAGAGTTGCACAAACCCATTTTGAGAACAGGACAGCCCTTTCTTGGGTTTGAATGTTCTCTCTCACCTCCTCCTTTCCACTCTGTCTTGCCCACACCAGCTTTTTACTTACTGTTCTCTCCAAACATTTTACCTTTTCTGTAGAATTGCTTCCAATGGTTAGGAAAACACATTCATAGCTGCTATCATTTATTGAATATTTAATTAATGTCAGTTGTCCTCTCTACTGAATCTTATTTAGTTCTCACCCCAAATAAACAAAACATAAAAACTAGATTCAAAACAAATATCTTGCCAGTAGTCAACTAGCTAGAATGGATAGAATCAAATTTTAGCCTTCACTGATGTCCTAAGACCACCCAGAGCTTTGGACCTTGGTCAGCTGTGTGGCCATGAGATCTTGCACCAACCCATTCTCCACTGCACATCTCAGAAGCTTTATCTGTAAAATGGGAATTACAAACTCAGCAGGACTGTTATGAGGGTGGAATGAGTTGATGCTGCATGTGAAAAGCACTCGGAGTGACGAGGAGCACACCCTCACCATCACTCTAGATGTTATTATTGCTGTCATTAACATCATCTCAGTCCTGCTTCTTTGATTGTTTATATCATGGGGGTGAAGGAAGTAGCAGGTGGAGGAAATTAGTGTGGTCATTTATACAAAACAACTTGTAATTTACAGAAGTCGGGAAGAAGAAAAAGGAAGAAAAGACTTGAACTCTGGGTCCAAGATTTATTTGTGAAACCTCAGGTAATTCCACCCAAATAAATGTAGAAGGTTCAGCTGCATACTGAGTTCATACAAAGGATGGATTTCTCAAAAGGAACTCCTAGGCTAACTTTCTCTCGCTAATGGTTTGCTAATAAAGCAGCTGGTAAGACTCCTGCGTTGCTCTGTCTCATATTGTGTAGTCGACCCTGTAGTTGTGAAATGAAGGCAGTCCTTTAAAAGTCTCTTCTTCATGAACCCGAGAGATAGGAATTAGCCTCTTGTATAGGAAGATATGATCCTAGTCCTGAACATTTGCATTTGTCTGTGTCATGTTCCAGAATTGGACATGGTAATACCAAAATGGACTTTAAGGGCCATTTTCAGGATGAGGCAATTGAATGATTAAATGGTATGATAGTTTCCCATTTGTGCCAGGGGTAGAGCCCAGTTTCCCTGACTCCTCCGGGTTCACCTCTTAACCCTGCATCGCCCCATACTGTCACCTCTGCATTTTCTAACAAATTGTAGGAATCAGGAAATGACGTGTGTACTCAGTACTTATTACAATACCAAAATAGCAAAATTAGATAAGAAATTCTGATTTTAGCATTGAAATGGTTGAGGGCTACAACTCGTACAAGAGGCAAGTCTAGGAATCTGTCCACTATACTTTCCTACACTTGCAATATGTATATATTATCACTGATTTTTTTTAACCATCTGGTTGTGTCTCATTGCTTACCTGAAGGATATCAGAAAGAAACATCCCTTTACCATTAACTCTACTCTTCCTTTTGAATGTTTCTGCTCTCATTCTGTAGTCGAACACTAAACACTATACTCTGCACTATGGAACTCTATTTTCTTTCTTTTAAAGATGGCCAGTTTTTTGTTTTTTCAGATAAAACATTTTTGTGACTAAATAAGTTTGGGGAATTCTGAATGATTTAGTGCCTTCTTAAAGATTCATAACAACCATTATTATATTTGAATTAAAAAAATTTGAAGTCCTCTTTTGGAATAATTGTGTATTATTGTGGCAGAATTGTCCACTGAATTGTCAAAGTCCAAACACAGTGAGGGAAAAGACAAGTGGCGCATGAAGAAGCCAGCAGAAGGGCATCATTTCTGCCCTTACACCACTGGTAGGCACTTGGTCACATGGTCGCACTTGATCACAAGGGAGTCTGGGAATGTAACTTGGTTGGTGTCCAGGAGGAAAAAGGACTGCATTCCTAGGAACAGCTAGAACATGGCATTTTTGCCATGAATACCAAGCAATATCATTTTTCAGAACTAGTGTGGTACAATCCAGACTTCATTCTATGCCATATGCCTTCACTTATTTAAAGTACGTCTCAATTTCATTCAATTTTAGTACCTACAAGTTTTGCTTTAAGTTGTGTTTAGTAATGCAATAGACAGCACATCTGCTATTTCCTGATAAAGTAAAATAAGTGTTGTGATGATCTTTTTTTTTTAATTACAACATTGAAGAATCAATAGTAAACCTTAATTCAGAAGTGGAAAGAAGGGTGTGAGATTGTGTGGCTCATACACAACAGTTTTTTCTGCTGTTTTAGGCTAACATGAGGATAGTGCTTAGAGATTTGGAAGAAATGGATTCTTTGTGACCCATTTGGCAATCTTTCTTAAATATCAGATGTCTCAAACTAGCTTTGGACCAGTAATGGCTCACGCTCAATTCATGGTTGAATTGTCTGATGAAAATTTGAAGTGTTGATATCTTGGGCTCACAGCTGAAAAAATGACACACATGATTTAGTGTTTCAGCAGGCAAGAAGCAAACTGGCATGGTGGTGTGAAACTTCTGAAGCCTGACTTGCTTTTTCTCCAAGGCATATAGTCAGTTACTAATCAACTGTAGTATGTCACAGGATGCTTGAGAGTAAAGTCTGGAAGTTTCTGGAAAGGAAGTACTGAGTCAAATCTATCACTGTGACATCCACAGAGGGGATATCCCAGAACTGTCAGCTTATCATGTAAATATGGCAACTATAGTACAGGCAGTTTTACTATTAGGTGTACCAACTGTAAAAGAACTTCAATATATGTAAAATAAATGATTTTTTCAAAAGACATTGTGTCTCTATGGTCCTTCAGTTTGAGTTAATTTAAAGCCCATCTTGAAAAGTTCAACTCTGATAAATTCATAATCATCCCACTTATCAGATTAGAGCATATCCTAGAAATAATCTAATTTCCCAATTTTATAGGACAGAAATGTAAAGTCCAAAGATGCAAAATGACATGGCCAAAATTACATGTATTTGTGTCAGAGCTGACCATAAACATTATGTGATGAATGAAATCTCCCAGTCTCTAATTGAACAATTGTTTCAAAATACCAAAATGAGTTGTTTATACAGATATTCACTTAGCAAGAATAAACTTTTAAAACCCCATAAATTTAGTTTGCTTTTTCCAAGAGTGAGAAATTTTAAAAAATTATCTTAAAATATATATATTTTTTTCACAGCACTGAGTTCTATGGTGCTCGCTTTTCCTCAAATAATAACACCAACAACAAAAATGTTGAAGGTTTCTGTGAGGAAGACAGGAGCTAATAAGATGTACTCTTAGAACAGATTGCTGCAAATAGTAAATGTTAGCTGTTGCTGTACTGTGTTGCTGCTGTTCCTGCATTTATAGAGCTTCAGTGAAACAAGGAAACGGTTCCCTGGTTGGTTTCTCCTCCGTCAAATCTCATTCATTCTGCTGTGTCTTCAGGAACTTCGACTTATTCCATGAGAAGCCCAAACACAAGTCCCCTATTCTTCATGGATTCATTCCTTTGTGATTCTAAGCCAGAGCTTGTTTGGCAAGATGTTTCCTGAGAATATTTATAGTTAATGGCTTGATTTGGAGCAGACACATGATTTAAGTTCTACAAGCAACTTGTATTAATATTTTTTTTAACTATTTTTCCTGAATCGAGTAAGTGTGTGGTTGCAACAGCTACTACTCTTTGCCAACAAGAAGCATGAAAGGAGGTAGATAGTAGGGACCAGAGAGGGAGAGATCAAGTGAGAGAGAGAGAGAGAGAGAAAGAGAGAGAGAGAGAGAGAGAGAGAGATCAAGTGATGAGGATCCAAGTTCTTTAATTTAGAGATGTTAATGAGATGCTAACACTGGTGCTGCAGGAACTTTGTAGAACATCTTTAGTGGACTTGGCCATCTCCTAATGGTGGTAAAGAAAATGCACAAATAGCAAGACACAGGTTTGGAATGGAAGATGAAGGAAGCTCTGTAAGAGAACCAGAAACACAGGCTATAGAAAGATCAGAGGAGGCAGAAGCAGCTTGCCTTTGAAGTGATCAAGGAAAGTAACCAATAGCCCAAGAAAGAAGGTGGTGAACTCATGATCCAACAGTTCTTTATTCAATATTATAATGGCCCAGTTTATTTATTTGCTATACAAAGTCATGTTCAATTTGCCTATTGTTAAGTCAGTATTTATTTGCTCTTCACTGAAAGGGAATCAACAAATAAATTCTACATCTAAAGGAATTTCACTTCAAATGTTTCCAGGAAGACTTTCCAGAGATGCCAAAGTGTGAAGGGATGTAAATTCAGAGGCAAGATTGTTTCTGAAGGTGAAGCTCTGGTATTGAGTGGCAATGGAAGATTCAAGGCACTGGGATTGAAGAAGAAAGACAGCTTGGAAAAAAAAGTGGTGGGGTGCTTCTTTTCTAGATAGAACGAAGTCCCAGTGATGACTAGAGTTGTTTCAAGGTTTGGAATTTTTACAGGTAAAAAGCCTGTGTTCTCAAATTTGGTGATTAAATTTGTTTAAAAGTTGTTTTCTTTTTTCATTAAAGATGTATTCTACTTAAAATATGCCACCAACTCCATCAATCAACATTAGAAAGCCACAAGGTTTTCCTCAACACAGTGATCACGGCAAGTCAACAATGTACTCTAATCCAAATTATTGTCCTATGTGTCACAGGCAGAAATGGAAGATACCAATTACCTATTTCAAGGAACTAAGTCAAGTGACTTTGGTCTTCAACCAAGTACTTTCATTGTTGTTGTTGCTTGTTTGTTTTCTATTCAAGTTGTCTGTCTAGATACTTGATAATTGCTAAATGGTTATTTCAGCACTGTGAAACTCCACTCATATATAACATTTTATAATAAAATTATCAGAAAAATGAATTTATTTCATACTCTTGTTAAATTCCCTTTATTAAAGTGATGACTACTTTAATACCATGAAAAACACAGGGGCCACACGTTTCCTCCTGTCTGAGCAATCTGCACTGTCCTATAGCTTAAACCTTTTATCTGCTTTTGTTCATTCATTTATTCATTCAACTGGTGTAGATTCTCTACTCTGTTCCAGATACTCTCTTGAGTCTTGGAGATGAAAAAAATGAACAAAGACACATTGTGATCATCTTAGCAAATCTGTCAGGTCCAACCTGGATTTTTTTTTCCTACTCTGTGTCCTGGCCATCTGATTTTTATGGACTTTATCAACAGGCTCCTGTGAGCTCTGGGAAATCTATATACTAGAAGGAAAGAAATTGGGGCAAGAGGGGTGGCTGTTACCCTGGTCTCCACTCTGTTGGGTTTGCTCCGTGTTGGCTGTGTTCCTCATTGTGGGTACAGTCCTATGTGGGCATGCTTTCCATATGCCTACGCTTTCAAGTTTCTTCTTCTAGATCCTTTAGGTAAAGAGCTGATAAAATCAAAACGGAACCACCTAATGTTCCTAGGTTCATGGTACTGCAATATCCTTTTTGGTTTCCTTATCACAGTTTTTTTTTTCTTTTTTGGTACCAAGGATTGAACCCAAGGGTGTTTAACCACTGAGCTACATTCCCAGCCCTTTTCATGTTTTATATGAGACGGGTTCTCACTAAATTGCTTAGGGTCTCACTAAGTTGCCAAGATGGCTTTGAACTTGCAATCCTCCTGCCTCAGCCTCCTGAGCCACTGGGATTACCTGTGTGTGCCACTATGCCCAGCTCTTTAACTCAAATTAAGCTTCTTTCTTAAACTCTTGCTCAGGTCCTTTTTGAGAATGGCCTTTGTTTCTTTTATGAACTCTGATTGATACACCATGTTTCTTTCCTTAAGGGATTGATACTGGTAGGTCAGAATAAATCCTGAATGAATACCTATAAATGTTAACAGTTACAGCTTTTCCCGGCCTCATTGGATTCAGAGATTTGTAGTGGTTGCACAATTGATAAAAATACCCCATTCACTAACTCTTCTGATGCAAATGTACTCAGATTTTTCACCATTTCTAGATCTAGAGATATTTCCTGTTGAGCATTCCTGTAGGATATTAATGGTTATAAATACTCTGTAACTAAAAATGCCCTTTCTTCTGAGGATCCAGAACAAAGACCTTACAATGGTTCATAGGACTTGGAGCTGGAGAGCAGCGCAAGGCTCCTGAGTGTGTCCTGATCTCCAGCCCAGCTCCCTCCTGTCTGTCTAAACAAGACCTGTTGTAAACTCCATTTACAATCTCACATCTTTCCATGCCAGCCTGCTTGCACATCCACATTTCATCAGAAAACAATTAAAAACCCACTTGGTTTTCCTTTCACAATCTTCTCACTTAAGTTTTTTTCCCTTACTGAAGACAGTGAAATTACTCCTGCTTTTCTTATGGAATTCTAACAATGTTTTTTTGGAAGTTTTACTACTCTCCTTGGATTTTCCCTCTTGTTTCCCTTTTGTGTTTTTGAACAGATGAAGTCTTCCTAACTAAAGCCAGACAATCAAGGTGACTTTTTTAATTCCATATTTCCTGAATGACTATTAATCTATTTCAATATATAACAAAGGTTCACTATTTTTCATATTTTCTCAATTTCCCTCTTAATACAACCCAATATCCCATTTATTATTATTTTTTAATCTTCTTCTGAATGTCAAGTCAACATATTCTTTGAGCTGTGAATTGCGGAGTCTCGATTTCTTTCTTGAGAGGCTGTGGGCAATTCAGAAGCCATTAGTGGAGGTGCCGAGAGTGGTTTGAATTGCTTCTTCCACTGCGTCTTTCCTTGAACTTTCTCCACTGAATTCCATTCTCCATTGTGCAGTTCGATTACATAACTGCCTTTGGTATCTCTGAGGTTCTTCCCACTTCTTATTCTTGACTGCATCTGTGTTTAATATCTAAATAATTATAGAGTTTTGATAAATTTGCTGCCCTACTATTCACCTCATCTTTCAGGTTGTTCATAAACTTACAGAGTACCAATGCCACTTGTGATCCTGAGATCATCATCCAACTTTTGAGCTGGTAACCAGACATTTTTCTCAGCCTCATTTCTTTTAGCCAGTTTTCAATCCAATCTTCCTAGAATTCAAGTTTTTTCTGAAAGATACCAAATGAGTCAATTATTGTTCAGTGAAAATAAAAATAATGAAAGCCATCATGAAGACACAGTCTAGATATAATTCTGACAACATTCTATAGCTTCTTTTGAATCTTGGTGGATGGCCACTGCTGTGAAAAAGTGAAAATGAATACTTTTTCAGTTACTTTTTTTTTTTTTTTCAGGTATTTAAAAAAATTAATTAATTTAATTAACTAAAGTAATTACTAATTTTAAATTAATTTCCGAACCTGTTGAGATTCATCAAACTACTCATCCATTAATATGAATAATAGTAGAATGATACTCTAATGCAAATAAAGAAGTTTAAGGATACATTTTACATTTCCTTCAGGGGAACTAAAATCTAGGCAAGGGTTCTCAGAAGGTGACATTTTATTTGACTAGTTTCATGGTGGAATGCAAAGACTTTAGAATTAGATTTTGGCTTGAATTTTGTTTCTGTCATTTAAAAACTAATAATGGTAGCAAACTGTATACTTTGTAAATTTCGGTTTTCTCATCCAGAAAATAAGGGTCACATCACCAAGCTATTGTGAAAATTAGGTGGAAGGACATTTGCAAAGTCTCCAGTAGAATCCTGACACAGTGTCCAATGTATTAATTACATTGCTTTCCCTGATCTACAAAATGATGTGTAAACTGAATAGTAAATTGTATGTAGGATGATTGAGAGGAATTTTGATAAGGAAGGGAAGATTTCCTTGAACAAATGCATAAAAGTGAGACAACAGTACGTAAAACCAAACTAAGATAAGGAGTCATTTATAGCCAAAATTTCCATCAGGGTATAAATGAATGAAAAGATTGGGTATCTTGTTTTTTTATAGGTTTTGGAAGAATTTGAATCCCAGTTGAAGAAAGCAAGTCTCAAGAAATGCATGAAGTAAGCAAGCAAGTGTGATTGATAATTTTATTCAAAAATATTGATTTTCATACCCTCATTCCATGGGGGAAGGACATGTTCTCTCTCTATTGAGGTTGGTCTTGCCCATGTGACTAGGTTTGGCTTCACAGTTCTTTGATCCATAGCTGATTTCGGCCGAGTGATTGATTGACCAATGGAGTAATGACACACATGATGAAGAAAAGATTTGAAAAATATTTACAAGTTAGGTTCTTGCATCCCTTTAACTTCTGTGATAAGTCCACTTGTGGGTTAGCTCACTGGTTCCAGGAAAATGAGAGTCAAATGAAGCAAAGGCATCCAGCTAAGTTTCCTTGGCTGGACCAAACCAAATCAGTTATCCCTAGAGCTCTCTGAGTGTGCCCAGACAGCACCAGGAGACTCACCAAACTCAGTACCATCAGATCACTCAGCTCCCAGCCAAACCAGAGATATGTCAACTCAACAGAAGCACATTGTCATATGGTACTGAGATTTTATAATGATTTTGTGTTTACCACTATTTGGGCAATAGAAAATGACCTCCTGGCACACCTGGTTGAAGCATCTCAGTCAAAGATAGATGACAATGGTTAGCTATAGGCCATCAATGCAGCATGTCAAAGAGACTTTAATATCAAATCTATCTTTCAACCTAGTTGATATTTATTCAGACCAGTGTGCTGTTTTGAAATTAGTTGAACAGGATATGTAAAAGAAATGGAACTGGGATTTGAATTTGCAAGCATTAAACACATCCTCAATATCTATGTCCTTGTAGCATTAAAAAATAAAAACAAAGACTGAAAACAGGAACCATTTCCTCCTGGCTTCTTTCTTAGTATAGCAACACGGCATGCTGCCTGCTTTTCAGGGGAGCACTATGGAAACCCATCAGATGGAATTCTTAGAACCTTCTCATATTCTGTACCAAGAGACCATGAATTGCTCAGAATTAAACATTTGCTGCCCTTATCTACATTCTTACTGTTCCACATACCAGTAAATGCAACTATACTTCCTGTTACCCCAGCTGGAAATCTAAGAATGAACCTTGATTGCTCTTTTGTTTCCACCTAACTCATGAAGAAATCTAGATCCACCTCTAACATCAATCTTTGAACTGAGTCACGTTCCTGTCTTCCCATGCTGTTGTCTTAGCAGGCCATTATCATTATCATCTAGAACACAATGGCAGCCTCCAGGGGTCTTCTGCTTCCACCCTCATCTCACCACACCCATTTGCACTCTCTGTGGCAGCACTGCAATTTTCTTAAAATTTAAATTGCAAAACATTTGTCTCCTGATTAAAATTCTTCTGGAACTGTTACTACATGAAGCAGGAAACACACACAACTACACTCTTGCCTGAAGCCTTCAAGTCCCTGAGGTTCCCATCCCTCCTCACTGAGCACACATGTGCCACTCTGCCCTCCCTGTCCGCTCTCCAGCCACACCATTCTCCCTCCAACCCGTGAGCTCACCAATCTCATGTCTGCTTGTGACCTTCACACAAATTGCCTCCATCTAGAATATTCTTGATGTGGCAAGCCCCTTTGCCTTTAGGTCTTAAACCTACCTCCTCAGAGTGGATTTTTTTAAGTACACTATTTAAAGTAGATGGCTCTTATTCTGTGCTTCAAATTATTTGTCAATTTTATGTTATATTTCTTTTAATTGTTTCTCTAATCTTTTTTGTCTTTTTCTTCCACTCAGACATAATCTCCTGGAGGGTGGGGGCTTTGCCTGTTTATCCCCAGTACTTCCTATATAGTTGATGCTCAATAAATGTTAGTTCATTGAATAACAAAAATAAGAACAAATAATTCTATGTCTCTCATTTTAACTCACTTGGACAGCTGTTGTTGCAGCTTATATTAGCATTCCTCTTTACCTTTCTAACTTAAAGCTCATTTTCTCCGGTCCCAAGTTTCCCTTATATCTTTACTGGAAGATCTTGCTTGTGAACAACATAGATCAAAGATGTTAGACCAAGAATGCTCAAAACCTCCTTTATCTTTCTTAAGTGAAAAGTTTAGGTCAAGTTGCTTAACATGAGTGATATTAGACTAATCATATTAATAGAAAGCAGAGGCAGTGAGTGAGAAAAACTGCATTATAAAAATATGATCCTCAACCGACAATTTTGTCGAGGTAAGTAAGATCTCAACTTAATGTTTACACTAAAGTTTTCCATGAGTGAACTGGAATGATGTCATAGTCTCTTGGTACAGAATATGAGAAGGTTCTAAGAACTCCATCTGATGGGTTTCCATAGTGCTCCCCTGAAAAGCAGGCAGCAAACTGTATTGCTATACTAAGAAAGAAGCCAGGAGGAAATGGTTCCTCGTGGTTCAGTGGCAACCAGTATCATTAGCTGAACTGCTGACACCTGATGCAATTTTTTCTCAGCCAAACCACACTGTTTTAATTACCGACCATGGCTCTGACATTTATCTACAGAGTTTCACCTAGAATTTGAAGTACTGAATTCAGTACTGAATTTCCTTTCTGCATGTTTAAAGAGACATGTGAACCCCAGTTCAATCTCTGAAATCTTGAATCTGCAGTGAGACCCTCTTCTCTCCCATGGCATCCCCCTACTTCCTCTTTTAGAGGAAGATTGTTCTTCCTCTGTTTGATTTTGCCAAAGTTTCAGTAGCCTCATGCTGCGAGGAGATGTCATCCAAGGAGACCAAGGCAGAGTGTGATTGTCAAAATTACAAGGTGCAAACACACTGCAGCCTGGCAGGGCGTTTATCAGTGACACCCACAGACCATCATGCACAGCTAATCAGCAGAACACCTAGATACAAGTTGCCCCATTGGCCATCTCAGGTGAAAATGAAACAGCTGTTTAATTTTACATCTACGAAATGAACTTCTATCTTGAAACTTTGATATCTCTATTATAATTTATTTATTTATTTATTTATTTATATTGAGGTTATTTGGTCTTCCTTGGGTTCTTTTGTGTTCTAGAATTATATTTCTCCATATGAAAAGTAAGTTTAGGGGTGCTTGGATGAACTTAACATCATAGTAGTGCATTTATTTTTTAGGTATATTAGAAAATATATTCATAGATATCAAATGTATTTCTCAGAACAAGGTTATGCCAGGGACTTGGAGTTGATTTTAATTTTTTTAAATGAAAAAGTAAATAATAATAATACAAATGTATAATAATACAAATAATACAAATACTCAGATATGGACAAAAATTACAAATGTGTTGACTGAATTTGGGGAAGCATGGTAAAATTTCCTAGTCATAGTCAATCCTCCTTTATGATAGGATCAAATAAATTGATAAACTAGTAACTTCCTTTAAATTTGGCCACTTGGTAAAAACTTTGTTTTGAATGGAACCCAAAGTATAAATCTTCGCAGTAAAAATTTTTAAATGCTAAAGGTGAGAGTGTGGAAAGAAAGGAGTAGGACTGAAAGAACAAAAGTGGGGGTGATCTTAAAATTGGGGTTATGGTTGTAATAGCACACTGGGGTGCCAGGCTGGTAAGTGGAGGAAATATGATGTGGGATCCTACACTGCTCAAACCTGAAAACCTCCCCAGAAAAGAGCTTTGGTTGGTCTGAGGCTGTGCAATCGCCAGCACAACTGAATGCTTTATTGCCGTCTGGAAGTGTTTATTTTCTGAACATAAATTCAGGGGACAGATTCAAGGCATGTCTAGAAATAAAGCATATCATCATGTGAGCTGAGCTGACAGGGACAATTTACTGTACCGTGCATTTGTTCTGGGCCAATAGGAGGAGAGTTGGTGATCAACATTCTAAAGGCCCACTGTTCAGTTCTGACTGCCCCTTCCCTGAACTTTGGCATGGCATGGCTTAACCCTTGAGGGACTGCACTGCAGAGCCTGGAGCCCCAGGAAAGGACACTTGTTCCACCTGGAGAAATCTACAATGTCGACACGTTCTGCAGCCACTGGCTGCTGGTCCTATGCCCTGGGAAGGATAGGGCAGCAGAAAACTAAGCTGTTTCCTAAAGACTTTTGTTGAGAAACCTGAAGATGGAGATTTATTGGTTAAGTTTCCATTCGATTTTGCAGTAAAGAAGGGCCAAGTGTTTATGCTGATCATTTGACCAGGGCTTGTGAGATCAGTGGATCTGGAGAGAGTAAGAGGATGTTGTATTTCTTAGTAGGAATTCCCCAGCTCCAGGGAGCTGATTTGGGGTAGCAGCCCCTCTGTGCCTAGCTACATGCAAGTTATTATTGCATCTGACCCTTTCTTATTCACAAATAAGAGAACTTTACACTTGTCTTATGCAGAAGCCATGAGAATCAAGTGAGCCGATGCAGGTAAAGTGCTGGGCTCAGTCAATACCCATGTCCTGTACTTGTTACTTGTTAACTGTTATTATTTTTGAGCTATAAGAAGAATCCAAAGGAGAAATTCTTGCTATTTCCCTGGAATTGTGAGTGCTCATTTACACACTACTTTTAGAAAACCTAATCTCAGCTATAGGTGGCAATGTTTAATCCATTATGGAGTATACAGTTTTCAGATGCATTATTAGAGTATATAGTTTTCAAGTCTTAAGGACTTTAGATTGAAAAGAAAATGTTCAGTTTCAAAACACCTTAAGAGATTAAATTTGAGCATGATATGCAGAGTCAAATTCAAAGTCAAGTAGCTTGTAATTACTCTGATGTGATGCTTATTAGAAAAATGAGGGTAGAATTAAGTTTAAGTTGGAAAAATAAATTGACCTTTCATATCATGAGTTTTGCATCTGGGAGTTCAACAAACCTCAGATCTAAAATATTTGGAAAAAAATGGCATCTGTACCACACATGTTCAACTTGTTTCTTGTCATTGTTTCCTGAACAGTATACTGTAATAACTATCGACACAGCATTAACATTGTATTATGCATTATAAATAATTTAGAGATAATTTGAACTAGACAAGAAGATGTGCGTAAAAATACTATACCATTTTACACAGGATAGAGCCTACCTTTTGGTATCTAGGGCTTGGAACCAATTCCCCATGGATACTGAAGGATGCTGACTGTATTCAGGATGAAGATTGCAATTTGTGTTCTTTTCCATCATAAAAATGACTACATGCTTAAAGTTTGAATGTGTTCAAGATAGGAGGGTGTTTTCTACCTCTTCCTTTTGGGATTCTCCTCCCGAGTACTTTCCTTCACTTCTGGTCTCTTGCTCTACCAGGAAACAAACAGGAGTGTCAGATGGGCGAAAGAAGTAATCGCAAGGAAGCTTTTAGAAACAGAAAGGACATAAGTTATGCTCTGGCATAATTTTTCCTGAGAGACTTCTGAGCATGCAACAGAGTTAGTGGGTAGACAACAAGGATTTTAGATATATGGGTTTTATCTTACTTAACATTAATGTTTGGCCCTTAAACATTCATTGAGAGAAAAGGAACAGTTTAATTGAATTTTTTTAAAACAAAAGCCATAACTCTTCATTGTCTATTTTAATGATTCTATAAACAAATATTTTCATGGCAAGTTGATTTGTGAGCTGAGAGAATACAGGGACCAGAGCTTTTCTTTCTTCCTTGTGGTCTCTCTCACTCTCTCTCTTTTTCATCTTTTTTTCTTTCCTTCCCTCCCTTCCTTCCTTTACTCCTTCCTTTCTCTCTTCCTCCCTTCCTCCCTCCATCCCTCCCCCACCTACTCCTTTTTCTTTCTAAGTTTACCTCATCCCAATTCTTCAAAGGAAGGGTGAAGGCAATCTAAGTGAGGTTCTAATTCTGACATTAGTGAGACTATTGCCAATATCTTATTGGTGACATCTGATCTAGTGATGTATTTCTCAACTAGCTACATAACTTAATAAGGCTCTTTTTTAGAAACACACTAATGGGGAATTAGAAACTGGCTAAATGGCACATTCCATTTCTCTTACAGATAACTCCATATATTACTACTTCTGTTGAATAATTGATGCTCTTGTTTTTAAGATATTAACAATTTAGTCTTTGCCCTACTCAATCCACTCTCATAATGAAAAGCTCAGTGTGTCTATGGGCCTTGTATCACTTCCACACTAATTGTGATGAAATGCTCAGTGTAATGCACCAATAAATATTTGAAAATTGGGTGGAAGGAATGTGGGGAAAGCACTTTGTGCTTTTAATTGATATGCTGAACAACATTGGTTGCAAATGGAACTAATGCATTTGATTTTTTTTTTCTTCTCTAGATGTGATTTAAAAATTGTGGTGTCTGAAAGAACCTGGGTTGGTTATTCACTGTAGTTAGAGTGTCTATTTCAATGTCAGTTGCCCTTGCTTTCTTTTTCTCTTTTACGGTAAGAAACAGTTTACTAGTGATATATTTGAGGTGGTGACTGAAGTTCACTCAGAGTAACACAGAGGTTTTCTTAAATTGGCCTCAGCACAACTTCTTACTCTTATAGGTTTTTCTAACTTTTAAGTCTCACTTCTCATCTTGCCTGAATCACTGGTGCATTTTGAATTCATCTCAACCGAGGGACAGTGAGTATCTTTCACTTTTCTGTGATGTCCAAGTTGTAGGCTTATTTTTCATTTTTGAAATTGTGATACAATTTAGTTACTGTATTTAGTTCTTGTATTTATGAAAGTCCTTTTTAGGTTAGGAAAGAGCTTTTGATAGCTGCCCTATCATTTCCATCAGAAATTTGCTGCTTGGTTTTGAGTGGCTCCCTCTCAGCTGTTGAAGTCCTTCCTCCCAGGTCATAGTAGAGAAGCCCAGGCTCTTCAGGATTTGACTGCCTAGGTCTCTGGCCTCACAAGTTACCACAAATCTCCTCCCTTCTCCACCTCTCTTGCACCCTATGACCACACAAACTACTGCCATGCTTTGGTCCTTGTCCTAGATTGCCACAATTGCTCTTTTCTTTCTTTGAAGTTACTCAGATGTCATCTCCAGCCTCTTTCCCTGACAGCATAGGGAGGAGTTATATTTCCGTAGTCCCTACCATCAGAGAGCAACCCATGACCCCTGGTTGTGCTACCCGCTGTGCTGCAACCAGCTGTTTACCTGGGTGCCTTTCTCATCCCACTGGGTGATGCTAGAGAGATCCTGCCTTTGAGGTTTGCATCCTTAGAACTCAGCAGAGTGCTTGGAAATGATAGCATGTATTTTTTTGGTGGGGTGTTGAGTGAATGTATAAATGAATAGGCAAAAAATGAGAGAATAAATTCTCCAGAGCTAGTTCCACACCTCCAAGGTACTGCTAGATAACAGTGTCCATGGAATTGCCCACCCTGGGGATTACAGCTTTCTTTCTTCCTCTCCCTCGAACCAAGAAGAAAATTACGCTAATTTTCTAACACTCCCACTTTTTAGTATTATTAGGTATTTTTTTTAAAGAGTACAAGAACTTTTATTTAGAGCTTGATTTTCTAAAATTAATCAGATTACTTGATATTGCCTCAAAACTATTAAAACTAACACTATCTGCTGAGTGTTTGATACAGTGATTATTGTTTAAAGAATTGATTGAGTGACTAAGACAGATTGTGAGTCTTTTGATTAGTGGTAAAAGGAGGAGGGCCAGAAAAAGTCCTCAGAGGTAACTCCTACTTGGGGTCTTTAACTTGGGTAATACACACTTAATTTAGAAAGACTGACAAAATATACTATCTGTTCAGACTTCTCCCTCAAATTTGTAACCCTTTGCCCTCCTTTCTCCTCTGTATACATTTGAACACTTTATATTTTTCTCCTGCCCGTTAGGAAGTTCTGTACATGGAATTTTGGGAATTTTTTTAATGTTATAGTAATGTAGTACGGCTATCCCAGATTTCTATCAGAAGTGGCAGGCAGCCAAAAACTAGAATCATTGTTTGCAAACTCTAAATATAGAGTCAAGATTTATACGAAGAAAACAGATATGTCTTGTTATAAAACCATGAATAAGCATTGGCACAAACATAATAGTTTATTCTTCCTTGATATCGCTTATTTTAAATAGCTATCTATCTTTTACCAAGATACTGTAGAAAGATACATTATAGAAACATTTGCTTCGGCTCAAAGTACCGGAGAGTTGCTCTTTTCTTATTCCAGTTAAGACTTCATTATTTTCTAGGAAGCAATGAGGAAAATAAGAGCCGAAAGGTGATTTGGTCTTTTTAAATTTCATGTAGGCTGTGGGGTTGTTATTACTAATAATGCATCATATGCCTCTTTAGCTCATGTTGATGTGGTTTATTATTATTAATAATTATTATTTTATTCTGGGTCTGCTCTAACTTTGCACAAAGGTCGCCTTGATCCTGAGACTTCTTTGGCATTTATTCTACAAGATGTCACATTCCACAAAGAAAGAAGCACCCCCATGCCCATCTGTGCTTCTTCTGACATCCTTCCCATCCTGTCCCCTCTCTTCTGATTTCCAACCCCCTTTAATCATTTCTGCCTGGTCCACAACAAAGGGATAGCAGGGGGAAGAAAGACTTTCGGAAAGAGTTAAAAAGGATGGATGAAATTCATACAATGTACACCATATGGCCTGACATTTTCCAGATTAGGTAAACATTTCTGTTGGGGATAAATAGTTCTGTACATTGATGTAAAGAAATTGCATGAGACAAGGGCACATTCAGCATAGTTATGCAATGGAGTAATGTTTGCTCAGGAAGAGAAATCTAAAAACTCAAGGGCAAGTAGCAGGAGGGCTCCTGGTACACTCCAACTTCTGGAAGAACGGGTTAAAAACCATGAGTATGGCCAAAGTAAATACTGTGTCCTCTAAGCTAAGCATTAGTAATTGTTTTTAAATGCACACACACACGCACTGATACACTCTTGTAAGAAAGTCCCAATAGTCCATCACCAAACCATTCTGAAGCAACTAAAGTTCTAAATTTTGTCAAAATCCATTTCCAGGTAGCCAATGGCCACAAAAAGACACTTGCAATACCTGGAAAAATTGATCCTAGGTGGGTTCTTGCTAGTGTGTGTGCCTGGAATGGGTGTAGACTGCTCTGCTCCTTGGTGAACAGCCCCAGAGCCATAGATTTCATTTGATCTTTGCAAAGGCTAACATCTGTCTGCTGTCATTTTAGTAAGATTGATGACAGGCAAGAAAGAGGAGAGGGGAGGGAGCGGAGGGAACAGAGACAGGGAGAAGGAGCTCTGGGCGGCCCCCACGGTGGTGGCCAAGGCTGCCAGGGGTCACCGCTGCAAACCTTTTGGCCGATGAGGGCTGTGGTGAGAAGCAGCCAAGGCCCCACACTGGCAGTAATTGCACTTGGTTGTTACAGCTGATAGCTAGAACTCCAAGACACAAAGGCAGTATTTTGCACCTTATATATCTTAATAGATTACTCACATTGCATGCAGCACCAAGCTAAATGTTATGACAGCCATAAGAATGTAGTTTACTGTTATCTTAATGTAGCTGGGCAGTGCAGGGTAAAGCCATCAAAAATATTATATTTTTTTAAAGTTTCCAAGAGAAACTAACTGATGCAGACATAGAGCTATTTTTACACAAAGCCCTGAATTTTGGCAAACACTTTTCAAACCATAATTTTAAATATATACACACATATTTCACATATGCATATGTATATGCATGGATATGCACATTTATATATGCATTTCCCCCGTTTGCTAAATATCATTTTTCTTTCACTACTTCCTTTAAATTGTTATGTGAACACCATACATGGGAGACTCAATTAAGGTATTTTTAAAACATGATCCCATATTTGAAATTTGTCTAGGAAATAGTAAGCATTATTTTTGAAGGTACAAATGGCACACTTGGGTGATTTGGCATGAATGAATGATGACATAGTCTTTACATTAATGATGTAGTTTAAACATACTAGTTGCATTCACTCCTCCAGGTACACACACCTGGTAGGAACAAGCCAGCACTGGCCTGTGAAATAAATGAAATTGGATAGGGTTAAATCCCTCAGAAAGAGGGAAATCCAGGAAAGCAGTAAGATCTATTTCTGTGCTTCAGCTTCTTTTCGTGCTGGTGTGGTCGGATGTTTGACAAGAACTTGCTGAAGCAGTGGCTACAGGGAGTTTAAACAAGTTTTGGCCGTTATCAGCAGGAGGCAGATTCCATGAATAGAATCTAATCCAGACACATACAACACTTTCCAAGTTTAGTTGGAAAGTAAAACAACTTTGCTTTATTCAATGGGAGCCCTCAGGGCCTTAGGATTCCTTGTGACATCAAGGTGATGACATGACAGAATGACTTGGTTCCATGGGCCAGTTTATGTAAATTCCAGGACACTCCAGAAGGTAACCTCAAAGATCACATCATCCAATCTGATGCAATTGTTCCATAAATAAGAAAATGAGTATTTTTCCTGAAAATATAAATTTCGAAAATAAGATATTTTTCTAGAATTCTTTTTAATCTACCAAATAAAGTTGTACTTTGAATAGATTCATATAGAGAGGAATCAGCAAGAAGAGAAAGAACTAATGTTTAAACATCAGAAAGACATGAAAACACAAGTGAGTGTCAGTTGTCATTCCCACAATATGAAAGAAATTATTTAAAAATTGTGAGTGCCAGGACTGGGGAGATAACTCAGTTGGTAGAGTGCTTGCCTTACAAGCACAAGGCCCTGGGTTCAATCCCCAGCACCACAAAAGAAAAAAAAAAAAATTGTGAGTGCCAGTAGATTAGGCAATTGATCGCCACAGTGTTAAGAAGTCAGTTTTACTTCAGTTTGGTTGAATTTTTCCATTATTTAGAGGAGTTCTAAACATATTTAATATTTTCATGGAAGTGTCGTATGTTTGGATGGAGAATGGGGAATACGTCATCATAAAATATTATGCTATAACACAGCAGAAGCACAGAGAATTAGTTCTTCCCTTTGAATTCTTTGCAAGAGTTTTCTCAATCATTTTTTCTTTCTATTTCTTCTATTTTTTTTTTCTTTTTATGGTGCTGCAGATTGAATCTAGGGCCTCATGTGTGCTAAGCATGTACTCTACCACTGAGCTATTCCCCAGTCTCTTCCTCCTGGATGAGTTAAAGATGCACTCGGGTTGGGGAGAGGGTCTTTGACTGAGACTGGGTGTTAATGTCAAAAATCTCAGTTGATAAGGTCATGTTTGGTTTTGTTTGTTTGTTTAATGTCAGGGTCCATGTACTCTTAAAAGGGTAAATTTAACACAATGGAAGAAAGTTTAATGTAAGTATTCTTTTTACAGCTATGGGCAGGGTGAGGGAGCTCTGTCAATAAGAGGTGGTGAAGCATGGAAGACAGAGAAGAGCAAACAACAATGACTAGCACCCATCACAATTATAGCCATTCATAGTAGATTAATACTACAAAGAGGAGGAGAAGGCTGTTTGAAGACAGAGGCAGAGATAGGAGGTCGGGGGGAGGTAGGTAGACATAGCCCAAGCATTGTCTGGAGCCACCAGAAGCTAGAAGCATAGAGACAGAGTAAAGCCTTTGGAGGAAGCACAGATCTACAGCAATTTGATTTCACACTTTGGTACTGGGAAAACTTCTAGAACTGGGAGAGAATATAATCCTATTATTGTAAGTCTCTTAGTTTGTGGTAATTATTATGGTGGCCCTAGGAAACTAATGCACCAAGGACAGAGTCTTCACATAGGTGTACTGTCCACCTTCCTCATAGGGAGGAAGGGCCACTTATCTCTCCTGCCTCTCTCTAATCTTCCACTGTGCCTCCCACTGACCAAATCACGTTAGAAACATGACATTGCAACCCAAGAAATTTGTACAATTATTATGTCAATTTAAAAATTTAATAAATTTTACAAAACAAGAATTGGAAAAAAGTTCTAATAAGGTGGTTCTAGAATGTCAGGTTTTGGAACATGAAACATAAGAAAAAAAATTTGTATAAGAAACAGAATATCAGAAACAACAATGATACAGTATGTATTCCTTTATAACAAAACTTCCAACAGTCAAAACTTTGCAATGCCTCATTAGTAATAAAGAGGTTCAAAAGGAAAACTCAAGCTCCCAGTTCTCCAGGATTGGAAGAAAGCATCCCCATAAAGGGAAGCAATGGTAGACCTGAATGTTGAGGGTTTGCTTAGAGATCAAGTTTCCCTTTTGGGAACTTCACCAAAAATATTTAAAAGAGCAGCATCTTTCTCTGGACCTTTGTCTCAAAGGGATTTTGCCCAGAGCAATCCATTGTTCTAGCACAGGGCTTTCTATTAAAGTATTGATTTTTTTTAAATTCCCCCATACAGTAGTTAATGTACTACTCTTTCAGTATTTTGACTTTGTTGGTATATTAGAAAATCCATGAACTTTGGGGTCAGACAAACCTGGAATTAAATTATAACTTTGTCACTGCATAGAGGTGCCACCTGCTTTATTATGAACCTCTGAGTCCATATATATATATATATAGTCCATATATATATATATATATATATATATATATATATCTGAACCTATGAACCTCTGAGTCCATATATATATATATATATATATATATATATAGTCCATATATATATATAGCTGAACCTATGAACCTCTGAGTCCATATATATATATGGCTGATCACAGAGGCTTGCTGCAAGGATTAAGCACAATTATATAAGCATAGTGCCTGGCCCATTGTAGGTGATGATAAGAGTTTAATGATTAAATGATATGTAGATTGCTATGAAAGTAGAAAACCCAGAAAGATGAGCAGGAACACAAGGATGTGTCTTACAAAGTTTTGTTTGGTACTATCACTTTGAATCATCTGGCACTACTCTATCTCCTTCTCCCTGTTTTTACCATCTATTTTCCTGCAGATTTGTCAATCTTCATACTTTAACTCTCTTTCCAGTCACCATCATTGTTTTATTTTCCACCCATCCTTTTCCCTCCTCTGGCTGTTTGGTACCCAAGAGAGAGCCCAGCAGGAGGATTTGGCCAATGTATTCTCCCCATTTCCCTCCCCAAATTAAATGCAAGCTCTGACTTGGCAGACCAGGTTCATTTTCTCCAGCTCCACAGGACCTGTGTGGGATAAGGAGCTGGCCTGTTGCTAATTAGAATCAATGACCCCGGCCTGATTCCAAGATTTAGAAAAAGAGTTACCCCTTTTCACATTGCCTGGTAGTAAATATCATTACTTTTCTTTGGCTCCCTTTCCTTCCAAACTGAATGAATTCATTTGCCCAAGCCCTGGAAGTCCATTTGATCAACTGTCTGCTAGGTAGGCTGGAGCAAACACTTTTGAGCTTTGCAGTTTGCTCAAGTTGACTACAACAGCAACACTTAAAGTGTGATGGATAAAAACATGAATGATGTGTAGCTCAGAGTCAGGCATTGAGCAAAAGCCAGATGAAAATATTTATCTGTGTCTTCCCTTTGGACAAGTGACACAGTTTCTGTCTCTGTCAAACGCTTTTCTCAGGTAAATTGCTCAATCTTATTAAAGAATCACTTCTGGTGGGGGCAAATTGTCACATCCAGGACATTTATATTAATCTGGATGCATTCCACTGTTTATAATTCTGTCATAACAGCCACTTCCTGAAAGAAATGTCTCTTCTAGGGATCTTTACAAAATATAGTAGATGAAGAAACTGCTGATGAAAAATGTATTTTATAAAAGTAAAGAATTAGTTTAAAAAACAAAAGAGCAGGGCACATCTATCTCAGTGACACAGGTAAATATGATATGGGTATTATATGTTATCATAACTTAAATTCTATTTGGGCAAGATATTATGTTCAAGCAGCAAGACCAGTGTTACAAAGGTTGTTTCTTACTCTTTGTTATAACAACATTTAAGGAGAAATGTTTCCATCAAGAAAATAACCTGCCTTCCATGAGTTAGGTATTGCCAGAGACAGTCCCTGTTGTGGACAAAGGTGTTTCTTTCATAATATTACTAAAACCTCTGCTCTTTCCTGTGGGAAGGAGCCATTTATAACTGCTAGAAAAGCCAAAAAAGAAATATAACTTATGCGTTAGTCAGCTTTCTGTTATTGTAACAAATACATAGATAATCAACTTATAAAGTGACAAGGTTATTGTGGCTTATAGTTTTAGAGGTTCCATTCCATTGTGTGTTGGAACCATTGCTTTTGGACCTGTGGTGAGGCAGCACACCATGGTGGGGAGTGTGTAGAGGGGCACAGCAGCTCACCTAATGACCAGTACACAAAAGAGAGATGAGTAAGGGGTGGGGATCACAATAGCCTCTTCAGGGGAATTCTCTCAATGACCAGAAGACCTCTTCCCAGGTCCCACCTTATAAAGGTGTCTATCATTTCCCAATAGCACTACTCTGAGTACCAACTCATTAATACATGGACCTCCGGGGGTATATTCCAGATTCAAACTACAGCAACTGATAAATTGAACACGAAACAAGTACTTATATTCAGTTAACAAATGGTGCTCCAGAAAGTACAGAGGTTGGACAAAATTAGAAGGCAGGCTAGCTTGCTCTTTTATGGAGAGAAATCCTAGAAATGCTTTGTGAAGAGCAATAGCTCCTTCATAATTGTTGCATCTCTGCAAGTTTCTCTCTGTGGGGACACATTTAGGATTTGATGGATGTGGGGGTTGACGAGGCTGTGAAGGAAAGCTTTAGAATGTGGGCAAATGTGGAAAGTGGAAGTGTGTGTGTGTGTGTGTGTGTGTGGTGTGTGTTTCACTAGGAAAGCATTTCAAAAGCAACACAAAATAGAGTCAGGGAATCAGTAACAATGAATCTCACCTTGAAATAGAACGTTTTATAAAATAAGAAATGTAAGTTTCTCAGAGCTGACTCAACTCCCCTTTCTAATAATGTGAGGACAGTCCTGGGACATGGGAGATACTTGTATTTGTTGAATGAATGAGTGAACACGTGAATGAATGAGAGACCAGAGTATTCCAGGAACTAGTGGAGTGCTCAATGTGTGTTAATCTGTGTGATCTTCTGGAGTAGTTTCCTGTAGCTGCTGTAACAAATTATCACAAACATCATCGTTTTTAAAACAACAGAAGTCTATTTTGTCATATTCTGGAGACCAGGAGTCCAAAGTCAAAGTGACATCAGTCTGGACTCCTTCCAGAGGCTCCAAGGGAAACCTTTTACGTGCTTTTCCAGCTTCCAGTGGCTCTAGGAGTTGCTTTGGTTTGCATCACTGCATCCCTCTAGTCCCTGACTGGTCCTTACATAGCTTCCTCTGTGGGTTTGCCTCTTCTCCTCTCCCCTTAGTCTCAAATCTCTCTCTACCCTTCTTATAAAAGAACACTTGCATTGGGTTCAGGGTCCATCTGGAAAGATAATCCAGGATTATCTCATTTTAAGATCATGAATCACAACCCCAAAGACTTTTTTCCAAAAATAAATAAATAAATAAATAAATAAATAACATTCCCAGTTACTAAGAATGTGATGTGGTATCTGCTGGGGAGGGTTTATATTGAGCCTACCACACATGAATTAGTTATTATGAAAATAGCTGCCATTATGCTTTGCCTTTTCACAGATGAGAAACTTAGAAGGGATCTCAAATTATTTCAGCAGTCTCCAGGACCCACCTGAAAGCCTGGAGGGGAAAAAATAAAAATAAAAAACCTGGAGGAAAACGAATGTCCTATTTAAAATATCCTAAAAATTCTTAAAGTATGATATTCCCTCTTGCAAAGTGCAAACGGAAATTCAGATCCAAGTAATATGTTCAAAACTGCAGTATTTAAAAAAAAAACAAACACTCTCAAACACACTTACCACAGCCTCTGTAAAATCCAAACTCCAAACTACTTCTCCATTGAGTAATTGATAATTGAAAAATTGAACTTTTTTCTACCTACATCAGGTCTTCTCTTATCCCTTCTCCTTCCTGTTCCATCGTCTTCTGAGTGTGTGTGTGTGTGTGTGTGTGTGTGTGTGGTTTTTTTTTTTTTTTTTTTTAAGGAGAATTCTCTTCGGGTTTCTGATGGAAAGTCTTCAATTTATTTATTTTTTGGTACTGGGGATTGTTCCCAGAGGCACTTAACTACTGAGCCTCATCCCCAGCTCTTTTTATTTTTATTTTTATTTTTATTTTTTTTTTTGTTTTGAGGCTAAGTTGCTCAGGGTCTCACTAAGTTGCTGAGGCTGGCTTTGAACTTGGGGTCGTCTTGCCTCAGCCTCCCTACCTGCTGGGATTACAGGCATGCATCACCCTGCCTGGCTAATGGGAAGTCTTAATGAAAAAGGGAGAAAGTGTTAGATTTAAACACCAGTGATATGTGTCATCACTAAATGCTTTATGTTTTGTTGCTGAATAAATTTGCCACTGATCATGTGCCTGGAACTGTGCTAGGTAATGGTTGCACTGAAGAACAAGGCAGAATCTAGCTTAAATTTTGGTGAGGGAGTATAGCAAGGAATCCGAGAATGACAAAACAAGAGAGTGAGTAACCATAGCTAATGTTTTTGAGCATTACATACCAGATACTTTTATTTCTTGTGCTATGGGAGTCCTGTTGAGGAAGTCTGGTCCTAAGTCGACATGTTGAAGCTCTGGACCTACTTTTTCTTCTATAAGATGGTCTGATTCCGAGGTCCTTAATCCATTTTGAGTTTAGTTTCGTGCATGGTGAGAGATATGGGTTCAGTTTCATTCTGTTGCATATGGATTTCCAATTCTCCCAGCACCATTTGTTGAAGAGGCTATCTTTTCTCCATTGCATATTTTTGGCCCCATTGTCTAGTATGAGAAAATTGTATTTACTTGGGTTTGTGTCCATGTCCTCTATTCTGTACCATTGATCCACCTTTCTATTTTGGTACCAATACCATGCCATTTTTGTTACTATTGCTTTGTAGTAGAGTTGAAGATCTGGTATTGCGATACCCCCTGCTTCACTCTTTCTGCCAAGGATTGCTTTAGCTATTCTGGGTTTTTTATTCTTCCAGATGAATTTCATAATTGCTTGCTCTATTTCTGTAAGGTACATCATTGGGATTTTAATTGGAATTGCATTGAATCTGTATAACACTTTTGGTAGTATGGCCATTTTGACAATATTAATTCTTCCTATCCAAGAACATGGGAGATCTTTCCATCTTCTAAGGTTTTCTTTAATTTCTTTCTTTAGTGTTCTGTAGTTCTCATTGAAGAATCAATAACTGGGATAGATTCAAACTAAAAAGCTTTCTCTCAGCAAAGGAAACTATCAGCAATGCAAAGAAAGAACCTACAGAGTGGGAGAAAATCTTTGCCACTCATACTTCAGATAAAGCACTAATCTCCAGAATCTATAAAGAACTCAAAAAACTCTACACCAAGAGTGCAAATAATCCAGTCGACAAATGGACTAAGGAAATGAATAGACACTTCACAGAAGAAGATCTACAAGCAATCAACAAACATATGGAAAAATGTTCAACATCTTTAGTAATAAGAGAACGGCAAATCAAAACCACCCTAAGATTCCATCTCACCCCAATTAGAATGGCGATTATCAAGAATACAAGCAACAACAGGTGTTGGCGAGGATGTGGGGAGAAAGGTACACTTATACTTTGCTGGTGGGGCTGCAAACTAGTGCAGCCACTCTGGAAAGCAGTGTGGAGACTCCTTAGAAAACTTGGAGTGGAACCACCATTTGACCCAGCTATCCCACTCCTTGGCCTATAGCCAAAGGACTTAAAATCAGCATCCTATAGAGATACAGCCACATCAGTGTTCATAGCTGCTCAGTTCACAATAGCCAGATTGTGGAACCAACCTAGATGTCCTTCAATTGATGAATGGATAAAGAAACAGTGGTATATATATACAATGGAATATTACTCAGCCATAAAGAATGATAAAATTATGGCATTTGCAGGCAAATGGATGAAATTGGAGAATATCATGCTAAGTGAGATAAGCCAATCTCAAAAACCAAAGGACGAATGACATCGCTAATAAGTGGATGATGACACATAATAGGGGGTGGGAGGGGTTAGTGTTAGGGTTAGAGTCAGGGTTAGGGAGGGGGGCAAGAATGGAGGAAGGAAGGACTGTATAGAGGGAACAGAGTGGGAGGGGTGGGAGGGAAGGGAAAAATAACAGAATGAATCAAACAACATTACCCTATGTAAATTTATGATTACACAAATGGTATGCCTTTACGCCATGTACAAACAGAGCAACAACAAGTATCCCATTTGTTTACAATTAAAAAAAAAACATACCAGATACTAGTCACACTGCTTATCAAGTGCTAAAGCATTTAATTCTCATGAAGACCTATTAGAAATGGCCAGAATAGTTGAAATCCAGAGAGCAACTCACCCGGGCTTTTAGGGCACTAAAGATGCCACACTGAAGGTACAGTTTAAAGTAGCAGTTAATCAGACTAAAAAAGAGAGAAGTACATTCCAGGCAGGGGAACCAGAATAGCAGTACTGCAGGAATTGCAGCAGTGCACAATATTTATTTGGAACTGAAATTAACGAAATACGACTGGAGCTAGGTGATGAGGGCGCCAGGGGTAAAACATAAAGTCAGAGAGGTAAGGAGAGATTGATTTTCCAAAACTAATGAAATTCTTTGACTAAAAAGAATATCAAATAGAGATTTAGTCTTTTTCTCTCCTCCTCTTCACAAATGCTTGGTTGTCCCCTCTGTGATCCAGGGGTACCCAAGGCTCTTGAAGGCTCAGGGAGGAAGTGGATCAGAACACTCTCCTATTCTTGGTATTATCAGATGTCTGTTCTTGTGGTTTGTGTACAGAAAAGAAAAAAAAAAAAATGGAAACACCCCAGGCAGATTCTAGCCCCTCTCTCCAGTTGGTTCCTGTGATGGTTAAATATGCCCTTGTCAGTTCCACTGGCTGATTCTCTCTTCTCCACTTTGCAGCGACTTTCTCTCCAACTTTATTGTAAGATACATAAGGTTAAGGAGTCAACCATAAATTGTATATGTAACTCAACATATTGCAGTTTCTCCAAAAGTCCCCACTGGTGAGTGGATCACCTTGTACCTGGAAACTTTGATTATGAATCACATCTTGCTTTGAATGTTTTTTTTCATATTTAATTATTTTAGCATTCCTATCCAAAAAGTTGTTTAACTCTTTATTTAACATGTGGGCCTAAAATATGAACATTATGTCAAATGCAAAGAAGGCACTCAATATCACATTCAAAATTGAGAAATGAATTTTATTTTGGGGGGTAGGTAAAGATGTGCATTGCATTTGAATTATCTGTAACACATAGCAATACATATAAAAACTCTAACTCAGTAGACATTGTATATAAGTGAACTATGTTATTTTATTTATGTTATTAAGATTAATTTGTGGAGATGGTTACGTGAATTACCACTCTGTTCACAATTCTACCTTTTTGAATCTCAAAACAATCTTTATAAAATGCTGAGGTATAAGTGTTTCTTGCTTTGTTTTATATTTCAAATAACATATGATTTTGAATATCTGATCTTTATGTGTCAAAAATATCTAAAGACCCAGATAGATCTGGAAAAATACTTGGGGGACAGTGGAAGCTATTTAAGGTACTTCCTTGAGCAAATGGAGTTCAGGTTTATGTTAAAGAGCTTATCAGAAAAGAGTTTGTGCCCCAAACTGAAGAATGTAAAATTCTTTTCTAATATTTCTGGTGCTTTTAATCCAAGATTTTCAGGATGGGGAGAGAACAATGGGGGAAAGGGAAGTAAATGACATCAGACTTTCCTATATCTCAATTGGGAAAGAGAAAAGGATGCCTTATCCTCCAGGCTGTTTTCTGAGTTCAAGAGATCAACTATTATTTATTAAAAATCTTTGTTGCAAGTTTCTAAAGAAGAAGATAAAGAAAACATTGTCAACAGTGAGTCGCAGTGACAACAAGAAAGATGCTTTTTCACTGGGTCGCTGTTGTGGAATTGCACTTTGAGCATTTACAAATGTTTGAAGTGGATAAATAGAAAAATAGTTTGGAATATCAGGCTCTAGAAATTTGATCACATCCATCCCAAGCAAGCCTAGAAGAGAATGAAATTGGTCAGTTTTAATGTGATGATCATTTTTTAAAGTATCTATTTGTGTACATATGAAATGTGTTGAAATTCCATGAGTACCTTTGTCATTGAACAGACTTAACCATACAATTCATACAGGGGTCCAGAAATTGGGATTTACTTTTCGACTACAGAACCACTGAGATGCTCAGTATTTCAAGCCACAAGAGATGGAACAGGGCCCATTAAAGAGGAAATAAGTGGCCAGAATCAGCCCAGCCACACTAACCAAATGCACATCCTTAGATGGAGACCCACGGTCGTCTCTTTCAGATGCTATTTTCAAAATCTTCACAAAGGACTGCGTGGTGATTATATGTATTCATGATGTGCATATCGTGTGCTCAGCTCAAAGGATATTTGAATGATGCATTGAGAATTATTCCTAAAAAAAGATTCAGCATCTGTAAACTGCTTCGTCTTTGAGGATGGGAAGGAAAAAAAAATATGGCTTGATTTTCTTTAAAAAAAAAAAATACCAACTCATAAAGCAGAGCAGCTTATGGGAGTTGGTGTTAATGCCCCATTACACACAGACACACTGAAGCATAATCACACACATTCACGTCCACACAATCACACACACGTAAACAACCATGCAGCATTGCTTTGCCCTGATTATTTCCATCTTGAAATTCACTTTTCAAATCAAGGGAGCCCTCAGCTCCAGCTCATAGGCTTTCCCCCTTCTCAGAACTCTCTTGGCCTCCACAGAGGATGCTTTCAAGAACAAACCCCAGGTTAAAGGCTTTCCACTGTAGGTGGATTGGTTCAAGGTATTTGTGTGTGTCATGTACAGGTGGTCGTGAGATGGCACGTGTGTACACACATGTTAAAGTATGGATAACCTGGAGTGGTCAATTTCTTTCTTATTCCTCACATCAGTCCTTGATGGCACACTTCAGGGAGAACACACAAGTCACATTGCAACTGTTCTCTCTCTTTACTGGCCTGGAAATTAGAAGGACTGAGGAAGTCACCTAACTTGGGGTTCCTGCTTTGGTCTGGGATTTTGAGTCACTTGTTTCTGAGAGACTACATCATAGGAGCAGTTACTGTTTTGTGATTAGAAAGGTCCATTAGCTAGTGGACCAGTTGAGGTACATCTCTTGCCCCACATGAAAAGAAAGAAAAGGAAAAAAAAAAAAGAGTTATACAGGGGAGTTAAATATAGAAGTCAATCTCTCCTGGATGGTTACATTTTCTTTATTTTCTAGCATATTCAAAACACTGATGGATTGGTGCATGCCTGTAATCACGACAATTCGAGAGACTGAGACAGTAGGATTGCAAGTTCAAAGTCAGCCTCAGCAAGTTAGCGAAGCCCTAAGAAACTTAGTGAGACCCTGTCTCAAAATAAAAATATTAAAAAGATGGGGGATGTGCTCAGTGGCCAAGTGCCCAGGGTTCAGTCCCCAATACAGAACAAAAATAAAACACTGATGGATCATCACCCAAAGATAGTCTAATGGAGTTCAAAAGAATGTTTTCTGAGAACTCCATATTTCGTTTAGCATTTATCCCATTATTGACCAGGAAATTTTCATTGAGTACCTAATACCATGTGCCCCACACCATCCAAGTGATGTTCCATGCAAACTTATCATTGTGAATATTTGAGAAACAGGTCTATATCTTAATCATACTTTTTCTCAATTGGAAGGCCAAAAATACTGTAGACGATTGATCCATGTCCATGCAATACATTAATAAATGTGTGTCCCATCTCTTATCCCTAACATTTTTATTTTACATAAAACAACTGGTTGCTTTTTTCCCCTTGTTTTGTAACTCTCTTCTTATTACCCAAACTGTTTTGTTAAATAAATAAAGGTAGAAATGATAGATTAGATTGATAGTCCTGATTAATGGTGTTGTTCTGTGGATTTCCCTCACCATGGGACTTGGCACCTCCTCTCAGCAGGAAATGGTACATATTGAATTTAGATTGGTCTTGTGACTACTTTGGGCCAGCGAAGTATAATGTAAATGGTTGTTCCCCTACTGAGCATGAACTTCAAGAAACCTTGTATCTCTTTGTTCTCTTTTTCTTGGACTCCAGCCTGTGCCATAAGAATGTTCTCTGATTCATCTTCTGGAGGGAGAGAGACCACAGGGATCAGAAACAGACCATCCCAATCAGATTCCTGCAAGGCCAGTCTGACCTCACCTGACTCACCAGCCCACTGCACAGGCATGAGCAAGTCAAGCTCAGATAGGTAGAGCCACCCAAGCGCAACACTGACTTACAGCAAAATTATCTATCTATAGTTGTATGCTGCCATGGTTGCTTGTTCTAATGCATTATTGTGACAAGAGATAATGGATATAGGTGTCCTCAAGCCTTCCTCCCTCCTGGCTTTCTTGTCACTCTTCAGTGTCTATTAATCACACTTTTGTAAACTCTGCTCCCAGGAAAGCTTCTGATTTCAGTCACAATTAACAAATAAATGTTAATTAAATAGATTACTTATATGCTGGGTATTAATAATACAAGCATACATTCTGACTATAGAATGCCAGGTTTTGTATTCTCTTAAACCACTTTACTTTGATGATCAGAGAAGAGAAACTGCAATGCTAAAGAAAGGTCAGGAGCAGCAATGGGCAACATGACCCCTCAACCTCCAAGACTTCTTCTGACCCTGACATATGGTAACTAACCTTCACTCTGTCTAAGAGCAATTAAGATTTCTTCATCATCCCTGCCTTATGGAGCTTTGAATCTAAACACATCAGTAGGGACTCAATTAAATAGAGAAGATGATAGCCACAACTGTAAAGACATTGACCTATTCATAAAACTGTACTTGTTCAAACCTGAAGGATGTTTTTTCAAGCTTTCAGATTCAAGAGAGTTGATGGGTAAAATGGCTAACATATACGCCCTATGTACTGTCCTGGCAGGAGTGGACATGAATTTGGAATGTTGAGCTGTGAAGACAACTGGTAGAAAGAAAACAAAAATTCATCTTTAGGTGGAGGATTATCTGGCACAAAAGGAAGGAAACCAGTGAGGGGAAAAACCACTTGTTCATTCATCTAGAAAATTGTCCCAGAGGAAACAGACATCCCTAAACTTCAGAAGCCAGAATCGTAGACCCAGTCAAAGAATGGTGTTATGGGGTCGTAAATGGTTGTAAATGGTGCTATAGTGTTTTGCTCAACGGTGTGTCCTATTAGCCTTTAACCAGAAAAAGTGCCGCAGTACTTCAAGAATTGCAGAACTTTACACTGAGCAAACCTTTGTGCTGTTTTTATTTCGTGCCATCAGTAATCACTGTGGAATGACAGATAGGATGGAATTTGCATGATAGAGAAGTAAGGAGGCTAGACTAGAGGGGTTCATTCATTCATTTAGTTCAATCACTTTATCACTCAGTTTTTCAATCAGTCTAGCCGGTGAGAAACAGTAGCACCCTGGGGTTTGGTTTCTCTGTGCCTTAAACATAAGCCCAATGCTTGCAGTTTAGTAGGTGTCTCATGGATAATTCTTGACTTGACACAAGTGTTCTATACATGTTGACTGACTTATGCCTTCCTGGAATTTCTGCCAAGAAATCAGGGAGAAGGCACCTGGGCAAAGATTTTCTGTGGTATTGGCATCTCTCTTTAAAACCAACTACTCAGGTAAGAATAACAACATGAGTTGAGAGCTCCTTTTAGGTTGTATAATTTGGCTTTATCCAAAAGCCAGAACCAATGTAACTTATGTGTTTCTCAATGTTTCTGTCTTTATTCTTGTGGTGTTTAATGTGCACATGGAGGTCACAGACAGAGTTGTTTAGAGAAAGGTTCTCATGGCTTGTTGTGATTTGTTCCAGATTTCCATAGACTCAATTTTTTCTGTTTTATTATTTGTTTCTTATAACATATTTAGTTGGTAAGTTTTGTCTTCCAATTTATTTTAATTTAGCAAAATTATTTTCCATAAACTAGCCAGGTACCCAGTCAAATCAACTATGTGATTTGCACAGGACTAATGGATTTTTCCCATAGTTGATTTGTAGCTTCTTATTCTGCAGAGACCCCTCACTTAATGACATCCCAAAGGGCAAGGGTGGTACTCTGAAGTGTTCTACACTAAAGACAGATTTTAGAGATTAGTTGAATTACAATAGATAAGGCATTACATTTACATCCATAGTATAATGAATGAACCATGTAGACTGGAAAGATTAAGCAAATTCCACAAAAATTTTGATACTGCTCAGACATAAATAATTGTGAGTCAATGTTTATAAAGGCTCTTGGCATCCAATCAGACCATGCCACTGATTCACCTTTCTGTCCAAGTTGAAGACTTTCTAGTATAAGCCTCACTTCTCTGCCTGGAGTCTTTCTCTGGCTGTTGGAGCATGCCCAGAAGACTAGAGTGCTGGCAAGTCAATGTCAGAGTACATGCTTAGCTAATGATAGACAGGAGTTGGTGGATAACTGAGGCAGCATTTTTGACCCTCCAGTGGGATAGCTACACATGCTCCACACTAGCATCCAGTGGAATTGGAAACTAGCACACATCAGAATTGAGTTTCAGTTGGCCACCATGGTAATCTGCTCTTTAACATACACTGTGTTGGTTTCCTTACCTTTCCTGCTTTCTGCTTCCCCTGTTCCTAGGTCTTTGTAGGGTCATTTAGTAAATAAAGCCTCATCTCCAAGTCTACATCCAGAGGAACTTAACCTATACAACTCTCAGCCTGGATTCTGTATTTGGAAAGATAGTATCTTAAGCAAAGCCAGGAACAGTTCAAAAAGTATTGTGAGGATTGTTGTTGCTTAGCTTATTCCATATCTGAATTATAGGACAGCTATGATGAAACATGAAAAAGCATGATTTAAAATATCAAATTTTCCTTCCCTTTCCTTCCTTCCTTTCTTCACTCCTTCCTTCCTTCCTTCCTTCCCTCCATATTCTTTATGTTTAGTTTCTGGCTTTCAGCCACTAGAACGAATGTCTTACATCCTTGAGATGATCTCAGTACCTTTCTCGTTGACCTAGCAAGCTATTTTTTTCCATGATGACAAGCTAAGATCACGCCTCCTAATGACGGCTGCAAGATTGTCTTGTTAGGAGAAGGGCTAAGGTGGGATCGTCTTTAATGACAGCGAAAGCACCTCATAAAACCCGACTCCTCAGTTTTACAGGCACGAGTCTGGAATTTTAGCAGATGTAGACTTACTAAATCAGTCAGTCAAAAATTATATCAGTTGAAGTGCAATGTTCCTGGCAGTCCAAAAAACCCGAACATGTAGGTGATTTGGAGGGCATTTCGTTAACTCTTTAATTGGTCGTTTCAGTGCTACAGGCAGGAGCTAATTGCCTGTAGGTCACTGTAGTCCTGGAGCTTAGGTAAATGTATATTGTCATATGTCACATTTTCATATGGTTCCTTTGCACAGGTTGGTAAAAATGATTGCTGCATAATTAAAATTAAGACAAGGTGGGAAAAGTGATTCAATTAAAGCCCTGAAGCCATTGCACAAATTATCTGATGTACCAAAAACTAATGAATAGTTATAACTATTTTTTTCTTTTGCCTCCTTGTTCTTCAATTCTACGTGCCTCATGGAGAGCTAGGAACTCTTTTCAAGTCTGCTATGGCTGGATATTGGGTGGGCAACTACTGCCAGGAGCAAGTGCCTGAGAATCTCAAGCTTTTAAAATACACATATACAGAAAGTTTGTGGATGGGGATTTTAACTGAAACTAACCAGATGAGAAATTCAGGAGGTCTCTCCATAGCCCAATATTATTCTGAAAACATCTGCTATATTTCAGTCTGCATAGAGCAAGTATTCTATACTAGGGTGAGTGATGACAGTGAAAATAAATGAGATTTGTCATACCTAAAACATCCCATGTTTTACATCATTTATTTTACAAATCTTCCAAAGTGTCTCAGGAAGCATTAAATTGGAAGCATGGGTGAGAACTTTGGGATGCCATGTTTAATGACAATTTTAATTACTTGATGTTGATATAACAACTGAATATATATTTTGCTTACACAAAATAAAGCAAAAGGGATGTTTAAAAAGTGTGGAAATATCAGATAGGTTATCAGTTTGCATCTCCTGAATTCTATGTATGAAGAAAATGTGTTCACATTCAGCGCTGACAATGCAGATACAAAGAAGAAGCAGGTTTGAATAACAACCTGGGATAAGTTTTATTGTTGTCAGGATGCTGATATGAAATAAAAATCCTTTTGGGAATGTGTCAGAACACTAATAACCTCTAACCACCTACAGTTACTTAGCATTCATTAACATCGGATGCCAGGAATTTTACATATATTATTTCTGTTTCTTACAATGGCTTTGGGAAGTAGTATTATTGTCTCATTTAAGAGTTGAAGAAACTGAGCCTTATGAAGGTCCAACAATTTCCTCAAGGTTATCCATGTATAAATGGCAGAGAATTGGTTCCCCTGGGGTTAGTCTTTCTATCAACATTTACATAAAGAACTACTCTGAAACTTCGAGACTTAAACAGTAACCACTTAAGATTCTGTAGGATGACTGGGTTGAGCTGAGTCACTCCTTTGCTCTCTGTGATATTAACTAAGTCTGCATCACTTGCCCTTGTGCCTAGGCTGGAATATTCAGGATGCCTCACTCTTATGTGTGAAGCCCTGGTGGATGTGGCTGGAAGGCTGAGCTAGCTGGAATGTAAAGATACTGTGGGTTCTCTCTCTCCACATATTTTTAAGATCTTCCCCTCTCCACCTGACCTTTCCAAGGGATGTCTCCAATAGGGTAGTTGGAATATTTACATGGCAGCTCAAAGCACCCCCAAAAGCACAAACGAGGACCTGTCAGCTTTTTTTAAGGATTAGGCCCCAAACTGACACATCATCTGCTTTTGTTATGTTATTTTGGTTAAAATTGTTCAGGGACTACTTCAGCTCCAATGTTGGGGTGACTGCACCAGGGCATGCATACCTGGAATTATGGTTGTCTGGGGACCATTTCTGGAGATTCACCACCATAATGTATGATTCCAAAAGAGGTGTTTTCATTAAGCAAATGTATGGATGCTTATTTCTCCATGAGAGCAGGCATGTACTTGTAATTTTCTCCCCCCTCCATCTTTACATCTCTAGCACCTAGCATATGACTTAAAATATAATAGGTGATCAATCAATATTTTTCGAATGACCCATTATTGAAAGGTTAAGAGATAATTATACTATGGAACCATGGTAGGCATGTGTTTGCAAGATAATTTTTCAGGGTATGAGTTGGGGTATAACTGAATTAAATTTAATAAAATGATATAAAATATTACATTCATGGTTGGAGATGGACCAAGAAGGGATAGGTCATTCCTTTGTTCTCTGGAGAGTCAATACCAGCAACAATGAGATTGAAAGTCTTTTCTAAGTACTTCCCTTGAATTAATTCATTTAACTCTCTAAAACAAACAAACAAAAAAAAAACCAAAAAACACAGTGAAGTTAAGTGCAGTCATCCTCTGGTATCTGCACAAATCTGGTTCCAGGACCCCTGGGACACCCAAGTCTGTGGATGCTCAAATTCATTCCATAAAGTGATGTAGTATTTGGCATATAACCTAAATAGTCCTCCCATATACTCGAACTAATCTTTAGACTATTTGTAACACTTAATACCTTGTAAATAGTTGTTATATTTTTCTGTTTAGAAAACAATGGCTAAAAAGCAATCTATAATCTATATATAAATTCTCTCTAAACAATTTTTACCCTAATACTTTCAATTCATGTTTGGTTCAATTCATGGCTACAGAACTAGCAAATACAGAGGGCCCAGTATACTATCATTTCCCCCTTTATAAATAAGGAAACTGAGTCACAGAAAGGAAATAATATGTGACATATATAGGAACTGAATCACTACATCTCTATTCATTGTCTGTCATGACTGTCCTACTTTCAAAGGTGATTGTCCTCCAAGTAGAAATGCAAAATGGTGTATGTCACTTTCTGGTCTGGAGAGTTGAACCAGAATGATGTTCCATTTTGTAGGGTTTAAAGAACTCAACCTTAAAGAGGAAAGAGGGAAGGAAGGGGAGAAAGATAGAAGTAATGAAAGAAAGAGAGAAAAAAGGAGGAAAGAAAGAGAAGGAAAGTAAGAGAGATGAAAGAAAAAAAGCTTACAGGTCTAGAAGTCTAGGAGGGAAGAAAAGCTGCCTCTGATGTTGCCCTAATAATTCCCAGACTAACGTGTTCTTACCTTTCTCATATACAATAGAGTCCTACTCTCCTTTTACTAGAATGTTGGAAATAAAAACCTATATGTTAAAAATGTGACATTTTATTATCTATATTTTCTTCCATCATTTTCTTGTGCATTTTGGTGAAACTTTGTTGATAGCCCAAGGCTGCCCTTGTCCTGAGAATATTCCGTACTCTCTCCATACCTGGCTGAGAGAGAAAAAATACTAAGGAACCCCAGTGAGAAGGAGAGCTGGGACCATCAGGAGTAAGTGTGATAAAATCCTAGATTAGAGAATACAAGTTCAAGAAAACCCAAAAATGGATACTTTCTTTTTTCTTTCCAATGCATTTTTTCAGAGATAATTTGGAAAGGACAGATCTATGCTTTTCTTTTTTCCAAAATGGAAGCAACTAGTAGATAACACGGTGACTGACTTAACAATGCACCTTGTATAAATAGACTGTGTCCGTGGGCATAGGAAAGGAAGGACTAATTCCTCATCATTTTGTGACCACTTCTGAAACTGAAGGTATAGAAATGAAGGAATCAGAGGACATGGGAGGATGTATTTTAGAGAAACTTGCCTACCCAATGATTTTGTATGTATAGTTCACCTCATATAATCTCAGCATTGAACATTTTTTTTTCACATACCTGAGGAAAAAGAGAACATCACAATTTACCTCTATTGCCCACTTCTTTCTGAGCACTGAGAAGACTGAATGTGAATGGGATACTTCATAATCCTGGAATTAGACTATTCTTTGAGGTGATCTCAGAGATGTTAGATATCTTGGTTTTGGTTGGTAAACTATGGATAGAGTCCTTATCCATTCAGGTAAAAGCAGTCATGAAAATGGAGAAATTGGACAAAAAAAGAGTGGATTATTAAGCATGCTGAAAATTATAGATGTAAATAATTATGAGTTGGCTTTCTCAGCTCTTTCTGTCAAAATTAGGAAGTCACCCTGAGTCAACTGTTAGAGTTTAATTGTATACAATCTACAGGCAGAATTCTCGGGGAAGGAAATTAGGTCAGATTAGACCTTTGTGTCTTCCACCAGGGCTGCAAGTTAACCCCTCACTATCCTCATCTGGGCTTGGCCTCATGGACTTGTATGATCACATTGTCATTGGGCTTATTGTAACAGCTGGAGATTAGCTTAAGAACCCATTTGTGCACAATTATGTAAACTGAGGGTATGGAGTCATATAAGATTGGAGATAGAAACTGGATATTTTGGTACATGCAAAGTCTTATATTTAGGGTTCTTCTCATTTTATACTATTAAAAGAATATCATGGATAATATGTTTGGACAAGAATTGGTCCAAAAACAAACAATACTATTGGCAATCATAAATCTTTGCTCTTAAAAAATACTAACACTTTCACCCAAACAAATATTTTGAAAATCTATTTGTCAACAATATGTATCAATAAGCTCTTATGGGTCTAGCCGAGTTTTAGAATTGGGCACCTAAGCACTTATAAAGCGTAAATATCTTTCAGGGTTTCTTTTTCTCCTTGCCTATAAATAAAACAAACAATAAAAACAAAAAAAACCAAAAAAAAACCCCAAAGCATTTGTTTGAAAAATGAAGTGGACTCTTTTATTGCTGATGTCAACAACAGAAAACAAGCTTCCAATCTATAGATACCTTTCTGGAATGAGTCTTTCCAGAACACTGGGATGCACTCCACCAAAAAATAAATATTAAAGGTGTGTGGAGAAGGGATAATTTAATTCTTCCTCAAAGGTTTGGCACTGAAGCTAAGGTGATGAGGGAATTCCAGATCTTTAGATTCACTGGGTAAAGCTCTCTAGAGAATACATTCCAATATATCAAAACCATAGAGAGGCAAATGAAAAACTAATTACTTTTTCTTGGCTACTTTTTCTGATAGTGTCTAAAATTCAGATATGGGAAAGTTGCTTAGTCTGAAGTTGGTCCACTGGTAGGGTGGGAAGTGGGAGGGACAGGTTACCGCTGTTGGGACACCAAGAAATAAAAGCAGTTCTATATGGTACAATAGAGGCTAATGCAGAATTTGAAAGATAATCAATCAATTAATCCAGGAATAAATGGAAAAATCATCATGGAGAACATTTTGTGATCACATAACTATGTCACATGCTTTTGGCAGGAAGAGAGTACAAATGTTTCTAGTTGTTGAGGCAAAACAGAAAAGTATGAGCATTAAATAATAGGAAATTTTGATATCAGAATAAATGGTATAAAGAAAAACATAAACATTTGCCACTTTAGTCCTGTTTGTCTTGAAGCATAGGTTAAAGCAAGGTTGATAAACCTAACAGAGCAGGTGGCCTTTCTAGTGTCAGATATTTCTCTCAGTCCCTTTTCCACCTCTTTCCCTCCTCCTTCTTCTTCCTTATGCAGAAAAATACTATGTTGGGTTATTTTCTAAGATTCTGTCTTTGTTCTTAAAACTTTGGTACTTTTAAGAGACCTCTGGAGTAAATCCAGGAGGAATTCCTGAGGTCTTAATGAATGCCTGATGTTTTCAATTGAAAACCAGGGTTTTCACACCCCCCATAACTACTGTGAGAATTCTTTATTATGGAATAATTGTGAGAGGGGCTGCCCTTGAGAGCTGTGTTTCTGGGATGGGAAATTGGGGTTCAGAGAGTACACATCTGATAAAACTTTCTGGTGGTCACCATATTGAAGTAGCTGAGTGCAAAAGTGTCATTTGGCCCTCCCATCTCTGACAGCAACAATTTCCCAGGGATCATCGGGTTCTCTTTGAACCATGTTCCTTTTCAGAAGCAATAACTTTTTCCTGAAATTAGAGGTGTGTGCTGCTTTAATGACAGTGCTCTTAGCCACTCAGCTTGAAGTCCACTATTGATGGCACGCATTGGCAATGTTACTCCTTCTTAAGCTCTTGCTGAAACTCATATATTACTGAAATCTGATAAATTGAGGTAGAGAGAGGTTGAGATGCCTTAGACAAGCCTGGCACTTTCACCCCTCAAGCTCCAAGCTCACTGTTCAAACTGGAAAATCATTATCCTTGATTATAATGTGACTGCATAATTAGATTTTTTTAAACTAAATTTTCTGTTTTCATATTTAGAGAAATAAAAAAGGTAACTTCTGGGAAAATAACAAATGATCATGTTCTCATGACTTTCATCCTAGTTAGACACTTTGCCAATTTACTTGATTAGATAGTACAGTCCCATTAAACCTGATGTTTTATATGTCAAGAATTTATATAAATTATTTATCAAAGGTTTAGTATGGCTCTGAAGCCATCCCACATTTCTTGAATAACTGTACTTAGAATTTTATACATTTCTTTATGAATCAAGATATTATCAAATTGTGATAAATGTTGAGTCCAGTTTCTGACTTCCTTGGGCAGTCTTAGATTTTAATGTTCTCTGACTCTGGATGTTTATCATCAGACTTTAGGTCAAAAAAGCTTTTGAACTCATGCTATTCCATCAATTATTTGGAGGGAGGTAAAAATACTCACGATAGCATAAAATTTGCCATTGGTTTATTTACTAACATGTTTTCAAAAATTGACTTTGGGGGACCTGAAGAACCTTAATTTTATTGACAGCAATGCACAATTTCAGATCCTGAGACCCAAATCAGGCAAGGATTCTCTCCTATTGATATGATGCTCTACTGGGAGAAACAGAAAATAAACTCATAGATGAATAATCTCAGATATTCAAAAGTGCTATAAAACAATAAAAAATAAAATAATCAGTTGAATCAAAAGTTGAAAGGTGGTGCTAGTTACAGAGAATAGCAGAGGAGGCTTCTGCTACATTTCAACTGGGAGGTCTTCTAGGTAAATTCTACAAAAAATGAATTTGGGAAGAGGGAACGGGGCTGATATATGTCCTTACTGACTTTGTTCCATGAGGTCTTTTAACAAAGAAGCCTAAAGTGGACATTGGAGATGTGGTGGTCAGGGGAGAGACTCTGAAGTAAGGGATGGACACTATGAAACAGGATGAAGAAAGGGCAGGACCTGGTGAGGTGAAGCAGGAGTGGTGGCAGCAGTGCATGGCTTCCCCAAACCCATGCCCAGCCCTTTCTCCCTTGCCTTTAATTGCAGAAAGGAAAAGCCCAAAACTTATTTTTCAGCCTCCCTTACTGTAGGGATGTCAGGAAATTCAATTTTGGCCTAAGTGACAATAAAGGATGTTTTCCAGGTACTTCTAAGAAAGGTCTTGTGTTCCTATTAAAAAAGAAAAAGAAAAAGAAAGAAACAGTCTAGACTTAAGAGTATCATCCACCTGCCTCCATTCATTTATTTATTCAATTCAAAGTTGGAGAGGGCCTACTGTGCAGCAAGAAGTTTCTAGGCACTGGAGATAGAGTAGCAAATAAAGCAAAGAGTTGCTGTTAAGAGCTTACATCCTGGTTGAGGGAGATCAAAATAAAATTAAAGACAGACACATACACATACAAACTGTCTGAATGTTACATGCCATGAGAGATGAGGAGGAAAGAGAGAAGAGTAGATGCTATTTATTTGTATAAGCAGTTAGAAAAGTCTTTAATGAGACAAAATTTGTTTTCCAAAATTTGGAAAATTTGGAAAACAAATCCTGAGGAAAGTAGAAGAGGAAGAAGTAGATATAAAAAGAAGAGGCTTTTTGGTTTGAACAACTGGTGTATGCAAAGACTCTGAGGATGCAATTTATCTATATACTGAGGGAATTAAGAAGTCCACATCAGTGGTCCTAATTCAATTTTAGAAAGCTTACTTAGAGGTAATACATGCACTAAAATAAGACCCACAGAAAGACAGCAGATTTGGAAGGAAAAGATGACTTGGACATTGGACTCAAGGAGTTGAAGTTCTCCAGTGCAACATCCAGGTACTATTTAGTGTCGAGTTGGATGCATAGGACTGGAATCCCAAGAGATAAATTTTGGCAAGTCTTACAGATTTCATAATCCTTAAAACATAAATGAAAGTTGAAAACATATGATGAACAAGATTATTCTTTGGAAAATATGAAGAAAGTGAAAAAAGAGAGCTAAGACTGATATTTTGTGATTTTAAAATATGTCTGTCTCTCCCTGAACCACCAAAGATGGTAAACTTGGGCAGGACGTAGTTGAAATCTTCTCACCTCTGTAACTCCAGAGAGTAACACGCTGTGGGTCTTTGTAAAATAAAGCCATGTCATTTGTATCACACTAGATAAATTGCTGCTTTTTCAAACACAAAACGTTGGCTTGTCTTTGAATTCTTTCTTCCATTTGTTTTGTTGCAGGATGGAAGCCAAAGAAAATAGCCTTTCTGTTGTCCCAGGATTCGGTCAATACCAATGTGCAGGATATGAACGTCATGTAATCTATGAAGGTAAATACATGAAAGCCAAATAATAAAGATTGTATGTTTCAATACTCATATTTTAACCCATGCCCCTTCAGCTCCCTGATTTGTGGACTCCAGTCATCTCAGGTCAGGGCATTGTGAGGGGGTAGGTTCATCCACACTACTTGGAGAAGAGTTGAATCATTAGTGCCAGGCTCCATCTGTGCTTGATCAAGGAGTCTGCTCTACACTCTTCCTCTGTAGACAAGGAATATAAAAATCTTCACACTAGGTTAAATCCAGACAATGGGAAATGTATCATTCAATTGCAAGGAAGAATTTATAACAAGGCTGTCTAAGGCAATTTCTATATTAGTCAGAATAGCCCACAATTTCAGTTGCTCAACACACCCAAAGTTCATTCTTTATTCATACAAAAAGCATGGTTCCAGGTAGCCTCTGTACAATAATGGGGCAATCTAGGCTAAATTGATTGTGTGACTTTGCTGTCTTAACCCAAAACTTTTATATCACACTCACTGAGACCAAGGAGAGAAGTCATGGGACTCTTATACTTCCCTCCTATATTCTTTAGCTTGGAAGTGATGCATAAAATTTCCACTCATAATCCATTGGCCAGGAATATTCACACAGCATGGTATTCTGTGTGAATGGGAGAAGAACAAAACTGTATATTTCTGAGCCCAAATAATGTTTGTCTTTCTTTGAGAAAAAAAAATAAAATTCCAGAACTCATTTTACAAATAGGAAGTACAGAGAGATTCAGTGACTTGATCAAGGTCATAGAGCTATTTAGAGATAGAATTGGACAAATCAGTTTCCTGATTTCAGGCTGAATAAATTCTGAGGAAGTGATTCAGCTGTATATGGTGAGAATTCTGGAAGAAATTTTGAGGAATCCCATCCATGGTCCTAATCCAATTTTAGAAAATTTACTTAGAAGAAATGCATGCACAAAAATAGGACCCACAGATATGGAAATATCAGGGAGGAGAAGACACATTTTATCTTTAAATTTTTATTAGTGTACAACATATATGCAGAAACATAGACAAGTTAAACATAAAGGCTGATGAATTTTCACAAAATGCACACAAGTGAAATGGTATCAGTATCCCAGAAACCCTCCTCTCTTTCTTCCCTGTCATCACTGTCCCAATCCTGAAGTATTTTCTATACTAACTTCTAAAACTAGACATAATTTTTCTGGGTCTGAATGTTTTATGTAAATAATTGCATGACACAAACTTTTTTGGTTTTGGTATCTTTCTTTCTATGTTTAGTTTGGGAGATTTCTGTAGAATGACTATACCACAATCAGATTCTCTATTTCACTATGAAAGGATATTTGAGTTATTTCCAGATTGTAACAATTATGAATAACACTGCTATAAATAGTCTTGATGTTTCTTTTGGTAAATGTACACATGTGTTTCTGTTAACGGCTAAGGTCTTTTTAAAATGTTAATTAACACTACTGCATAGCAGGTAAAAAGCTGTAGGAAACTATCACTTTGTACCTTTTGGTGAAGACAATCTGGATAAGATGCAAAATTATAGTTTTCTAAGAATTCAAAGCAGAGGATACAGAGAAACTTAAATTAGCTAAACTCCAGAAAGTAAAAAATAAAACAATAAGAGCACTAAGAGTAAGAAAAAGATTAATGAAATTATAAGTTTCTTATATTGTTTTTGTTTTTACTTTTCTTTTTTTCTCTTTTTTGTACTGAGGATTAATCTTGGGGCCTTTTACCACTGGGCTACATTTCTATCCCTTTTATTAAATTTTATTTTGAGACAGGGCCTAAGTTGCTGAAGCTGGCCTTGAACTGGCAATCCTCCTGCCTCAGCCTCCTAAGTAGCTGAGATCACAGGCCTGTGCCACCGCATGCAGTTCTTATATTGTTTTTAATATAAATAATATAATACAAGTAATATAATACAAGTTGAATGTAAACTTCCTAAGCTTAAGATTCATATTGTAAACTGGGTGCAGTGGCACATACCTAATCCAAGGGGCTCAGGAGGCTGAGGCAGGAGGATCGAGAGTTCAAAGCCAGCCTCAGCAAAAGATAGGTACCAAGCAACTCAGTGAGACCCTGTCTCTAAATAAAATACACAATAGGGCTGGGGATGTAGCTCAGTGGCCAAGTACCCCTGGAACCAAGAAAAAAAAAATGGATTCATATCATAAACTCCAGAGCAATCACTAAACATGTGACTCAAATAGATACATCAAAATTTTCATTGAGTAGTTAAAACAGAGCACAAGGTAAACTCGCAGAGTCATGGGGATTGGATAACTCCAATTGAAAAAAAGCTCATATAAAATAGAATGCAAAATTCTGTGCTAGGGACTCCATTTGATATGAATGGTACCCCCTGAAATTGTACAATGCAGCAGTCCTTTGATGCCTAGAGTGGCAAACCACAAAGCAAATCCTCACACGTCTAAAAATGAGAAGTAGACAAATATGCAATCATATTAGGAGCTTTTAACAAATTTGTTTTACTTAAACCCATTTTATTATGAATAAAATAGTACATAGTAAAAAGACTATTTCACTTAGTCCCACCATTCATAGTTAAACCAGTTTGTACTTGGTGTGCAGTTTTTCAGATTTGTATTTATGCACATATACATGTGTAAATATTTTTACAAAAATACATACCATGAATATAATTGCCTCTTAAAGACATCTTCAAGTCCTAAAAATGGTTACTCACATCTTACAAGCTTGCAATTACCTCTCTATGGCTTTATCCTAAGAAAGTAACTGTACCAGAGATGGAGGAACAAAGATGTGGCTTGGGGCCTTATTTAATGTCTAAAGTATCACTAAAACAATATCCAATAATGGAATCACATGAATTTTGGTACATTCAAATGAAAGGCTATTCTTAATGATACACACTTAACATGGATACCAAACGAGAGGGAGATCTAAACAATATTTTTGAGAAAACCATGAATAAAATCAATAAAATTATAGAAATAAACATATTTATCTAATTGACATTTAAAATACTATATAAAATATTAGCACAGTATGCCTACTTTTCTCATCCACGTGTAACATTCACCAAGCTACACCATATTTTGGACCAGAAAATACATATACCAATAAATGTTAAATGATTAGTACCATTCAGAATATGTTCTTTGAATAGCACTATTAAATTAGAAAGAAATAGCAGTAAGATATCTGTAGCATTTCTAATATTAGAAATACAAATAAATACTTCTACAAAACGATGGATAAGAGAAATAACTAGAAAAATCAAAAATATATAAAAGTGATAATAAGAACAAGCAACATTTGAGAACTGAAGCTAAAACAGTGCTTAAAGGTAATTTTTAATTCCAAGTGATTATATTAGAAATGAAGACTAGCATAAAAATAATAATCTACATTGAAGAATGTAGGGAAAGAAATCTAACCAAAAGTGAATCAAAGGAAGAAAATAATAAATACAAAGGCAGAAGTCAATGACATAGAAAAGAAATAAACAATAGCAATAATGGACAAAGCCAGATATTTGTTCCTTGAAAATATTAACAAATTGGTGAAAACATATAGAGATTATTCAAGAGAAAAATAAAGTACAAACTACTAATAAAAAAAAATGATGTCTATTGCTGCCAATCTACGGATGATAAAGTTATAATGACACCATGTTCTGAACAGCATTTTACCAGTTCATTTGACAACTTACATCATATTGACATATTCCTTCTAAACAGAATTTACACAAATGTTCTTCAGTCTGGATGACCTCTATTGATTTATCTTCATATTCATTGACTGTCTTCCTCCTGTTCAAATCTGCTGTTGAGCATCTCTGTTGTTTTTCATTTCAATTATTTGACTTTTAACTCCATACTTTCATTTGGCTCTTTTAATATAATTTTTCTATTATTACATATATGTGTGTATATATATATGTATATATATATACATATGTATGTATATATATATGCATATATATCTTAGTGAGATAGGATCATTATAGTTTCATTCTTCATACATGATTTCCTTTAGTTTGAACAATAAAAAGATAAATCACCTAATCACCACCTTCTTTTGTTTTACAAAAGAAGAAACAAAATTGGCCAATAAATAAAAAGATGTTCAGTAAAATTTGTCATTAGAGAAATTTAAATTAAATATAAATTAAAACTGTGATAATACACAATTTTACTTCTCTTGGAAAGGACTTTTTTAATTTGAAGAGATAAGGCCCATAGTAAAATTTGGCAAGCATGTGGAGCCACCAGAAGGGTTCATTCACAGCTGATCGAGGCATAAGTTGGTAAAACCACTATGAAATACTGTTCGACGGGGAATTTTTTTAAGTTAAATATAAACTGCCTGATGGTCCACCAATTTTGCTACTAGGCATTTACACAAGAGAATTGTAGACATGTGTTCAGAAAATAAATTTATTCAAGACGGTACATATCTGCGTCATTTGTAATTATTAAAACCTATACGACCCACACCCCATCAACAGAATAAACTGTGGTGCATCACCACTATAGAATACTCCTTGGCAATAAAACTGAGCATAAGACTGACACTCACAACAAATGAAGGAATTTGTACAACATTTTATTAAACAAAATAAATCAAATATGGAAGATACATAATATATTATTATGTATTGATAAAATTAAGAACAAATAAAACTAATTTGAGGTGACAGAAGTAAGAAATTCCCCCTCAGGGATGCAGAATATTGAATAGGAAGGGACAGAAAGGTTTCTTTTGCAGTGATAAGAATATTCTTTACCTTATTTTGATAGTTTTATGGATTGAACTTGTCAAGTTCATAGGATTAAATCTTCACCTTTTATTCTGTATAAATTACACCTCACTAAAAAGTACAGTTGAAAAGTATATAACAATTTAATAAAATTTCTCTAATAGCAATAAGATACTATTAACCTATGTCTCCAATTACTAATTAGACAAAAAAAAAAAAAATTCATGCTAAAAAATGTCCTTTGGGTGGGGTTGTATTTAGACCTTCAAGCCCTTGAATCTAAAATGTAAATATTTCATCTCATTTAATGTCTCAAAGATCCAGTCAGTGCCTTGAGCATACGAGGTGAAGAACTACTCAAAGACAGAAACAACATTGATAGAAAAGAGAAATAAATGCAAGAAAACTCAGAAGTTTTTTTCCCCCATTTCCCTTAAAAAATGTCCAAACAGATTTTATCTTTCAATTTGTGAAAAGAAGGCAGTCTCCTTTCAGCTGAATCTTATTAAGGCACCAAAGCATTGTGCAGCCAGATGAGAAAGCTGTGAATCAAAGGGTTCGTGACACTTGGGCCGACAACCCTCTCTCCGGAGCTCAATGTGGGAAGGGAAAGGTGGTGGAGACCCGCCTCCACATTGTACCCCATCACCCAGCCTTGCTCCTCCAGCCTCCAGTCCCACCCACGGCAGCTCAGATGTACCTTAGAACAAGGTGAGGAATGTGACTTTTGGGGGAGTCCAGTCCATCTCAATTCATAACCTCTAAGATAACCTTGAAGATAAAATTGGCACCTAAGATGCCTTTTTACCTTTGTGGGAGTTGGGTAGATTGAAAACCCCATGCACTTCAAACTATTTGCTGGCCCCTGTGACATCTTCCAAACGCTTGCATTTCAAGATAAAAAGGTGGCATGTATTTTGGACTTGAGTGTTCTTTTGCTTTCACATTTATTTATTCCACCAATATAATTGAGTGCCTACTATAAACCAACCACTGACTTAGCAGCTATATTTGCTCTAAAGATGAATTGAGGCACGGAAAAGAGATCATTATTGGGACATTCAGAGTGCATGTTTAATGGGGAGTAGGGGCTTCTGTCTCAAGCACATAGGAAAACAAGTAATTGATGGAAGTCTTTTAATCCAATTAAAATGTAGGCAGGGCACTCTGAAATTATATTATGATGTTTACCCAAACTCTCCAAGTTACACGTTACATAAATCTTATATATATTAACCCCTTGATAGATAATTTCCCTGACTAACATATCCAAGGCTAGGTTGTAACAGACAATGTTCTGGAAGGGTTTGGTGCATTCCTTGGATTTGTTGGAGACCCATCACTTTCTAGGCTGGGTGTACTTATTCTTGCACCGGAGGCAGATGTGATCCATCAAATGACTTTATATAGCACCATTCCAACAATGCCCTGAATTCCAAGCTTGCTACATTTCAGGTATAAAGAAACATGTTTCCAGGGATGGAAATTGTTATGGTTTAGATATTAGGTGACCTCCAAAAGCTCATGCGTGAGACAATGTAAGAAAGGTCAGAGGTGAAATGATTGGATTAGGAGAGCCTTAACCTAATCAGTGGACGTACCATTGATGGATTAACAGGATGGTAATGATAGGTAGGTAAAATATGACTGGAGAAAGTAGGTTAGGTCATTGGGAGTTTGCCTTTGGGGTTTATATTTTGTTTCTGGTTAGCAGAATGCTCTCTCTCTCTCTCTCTCTCTCTTTCTCTCTTTCTTTGCTTCCTGGAGCCATGTCCTGAACAGCTTTTCTCTACCAGACCCTTCTACCATGATGTTCTGCTTTACCTTAGACCCCGAGCAATGGAATTGGCCATCTATGGAATGAGACTTCTGAAACTGTGGAGCCCCAAATAAACTTTTCCTCCTGTAATTGTTCTTGTCATGTCTTTTGGTCACAGTGATGAAAAATCTAATTAAAACAGAAATTTTGTTCACATAGTCCCTAATAATTGCTAGAGAGAACAATAACTAGATGTAACAACTTGCTCTGGGACCAAGATGAAGAGAATTTAGGGACTGAGACCCACCTCTGAACTAACCAATGGGAAAGAAATCAGAATATTTGAACTTGGGAGAGAAAATAGAGCTGGTTAAAAGACAGAATTTATTTAATTTTCTTATTGTTCCAAATCATCCCAATTTTTTGTCTTTGGACCCAAATCTTAGGAACATTTTTGCAACTGCATGTGGCGGTAGCCACCAATAGGCAGTCAAAGAAGAGTTATCTCTTTGAGAATCTGAGGGCTCAGGCACCTCTGTTAGTAAGGTGCTGACAGAATATGTTTAGAGAGAGTGCACTTTTCCTCACTTCGATGTGATGTTTATTTAAGCAGTAGAGATGAGTGCCTCCAAATCATAGAGCTGTTAGGTCCAAATTAAATACCTGTGTTCCAGGACCTCTGTGTATAGCCTTGAAGAACGATGTCAGTGGAGATCTGAACAACTTTTGGGGAAGACTTGGAGGTAACACAGGACAAAGAATCTAAGACATAAACATGAAAGTGATCCTCAGAAAGGCCACTCAAGAGAAACTTCAGGTGCTCCTTGGTTCAAAGGTGTGGCTTTGGATTCCAAAATGTCACTGGTTCTGTTGTGACAGACTGGTGTAGTCTGAGAAATAAGAACTGTACTTCCAGTCAGGAGTTTACAAAGCTAGCATGTGCCCTCTGGTGCGCTTGCTGCTTCTCCTAGATCCCCTGCCCTTAAACAACAGCCCAATCCACTATAGGGGCCTCCTGCCAGCTCAAACAAGGCACTTAGAAATCACTTCTCTGCCTGCTTGGATGAGGCACTTAGAAAACTGTGGGTGTCTGTTTTTTCACATCTGTAAAAGGGGACATGTCATTCACATACTTCCTATTGCTGTCATTGGTTTAGATTCTATAGAATGAGAAAGAGGGAAAGGGAGAAGAAGGAATGAAGGAAAGGAGGGAGGAGAGATGGAAAAGAGATGGAGGGAGCCAATAATAAGAAGAAGTTTCTCTTAGGCAGTTATTAGGATTAAAGAGACAAATAATGTTATTTGTCTAGATGCAGTATGATAAAATATTTTCATTATTCAGTTCCTTGCAGGAGAAGATTTGTGTTGGTGAACTTTATGGACTAACTTGACTTCTTCCCAAATTCAGCCCCAGCACCACAGAATGTAAACAAAGTTGCAGATAGGACCTTTAAAGTGGTAATTAATTAAATGAAGTCACGGGTGGACCCTAATCCATATGAATATTTGTGGAGACAAGGTCTTCAAAGAAGTAATAAATTAAAAATTAGGTTACTAGGGTGGGGGCCCTCACCAGTAAGACTGGTGTCCCTAGAAGAAGAGAAGGGGATATCAGGAGATAGAGAAAAGGTCATATGAAGACATAGAGACTATCACTCCATGGTAAGACTTTTTTAGGACTAATTTCCTTTTTTATGAATTTCTGGATTTTTGCATAATAATATTGAATGATCAAATGTGATGCTGGTAATTATGTTTTTAAACATCACTGAAAGGTAAGTAAAAACTGAACCAAAACAAACACATGACCCCCAAAAAATTCACTTGTGACTTTTTTAATTCACCAAGGGAGAGAGTTTTATGTGTACTTCTTCAGGTGTATCTCTAAATATAAATTTTTAATGACATAAAATAATTTCACATGAAACTTTCAGGGATTAGAATTACATGATTTTGTAGTAGTTGGAGCAATGCTTACCTTTTGTATTTTCATGTAAAAGGAAAACTGTGTCACCATCTTTAGTCACCATCATTAAATAGAAAACAAAATAAATGGGAAGAAAGGAGAGAGAAAAGAGGAAAATCTTTAAGGAGAAAGGAAGAACTTGTCAGTTCTGAGCTCAGAGAAAATTTAATTTGTAGAATCTGTATTTTAGTTACATTTTTCATACTTGGTCAATATAGAATATTCTCCAAAGTACAAATACTACTCAGAGCAAGCTTCGCCTCAAAGGCATATTGGTTCTACTTTGGGCAGATTGCTTTGTCTTCCTCACTAGCCTTGAATAGGCAAAAAATAAATATTTAAAGTCACAAAGATCTCAAATCACTTCAGCGTAACCCTGGCCATCTTGCCTGATAGACTCTATTCTTATGAAAGGCATGAATGTTGAGAAACTGAAAAATTCCACTTTGAGGTTGGGGGCTGTTTCATAGAAGGGCGATGTTGATGAGTGGACAGAACTTGGATAAGGGAAATGGGATGTGGTCATTCCTGATGCAAGAGAAAACAGAACAAAGGCATGCAGGTAAGAAATGTGGGGCATTGTATGAAAAAAAATGAGCAGTTTTGTTTTGCAGGAGCACAAATATAATGAGATTAGTTAGTTATTAATTTGAAATGATTCATGTACTACTTTTGCCTTTATTTCATAGGGACTTGAGTATGACTGTGAGTTTGCTTCCCTCTGGGCATCATAGAATGCCCCCAGCTTCCTCGCCACTCCACAGTTACAGTGTTCTGCAGAGTGTAAGTAGATATGTAGGAATTTATAAAAGATCCTAGCATGTGTGAGATTCTTTTATTGAAATTAGTTACTATTATTTGCATTAATAATATTACTATGTAGCACCTGAACTCAAAATGCCACAATGACACCATAAAACAATACCCAAATGCGTTTATGCCATCTTTCATCGGAGAATCTCAAAGTGCTTTACAAACATTAATTAATTAAGGTTCAAAATTAATTAGCATGCATTAATTTTTCATTGTATAGAATAGACTTGCAGCTTCATTGATTTTACGTGCTAATAAGCTTTGCTTGAGTCTCTTTTTTTTTTTTTTTTTTCACCCTCTGTGTCTAAGAAGGTAAAAAGAGGAGAAGGAAAAGACTTGTGGCATTTGGGAGAATGGAATTTGATTTGAATTTGGACTTTTCAGCTGTCTGTGTGATTTTTAAATGCCGGCCCTATCATGGAGAGGGCGGGCTTTGTGGGGTCAGTTCTAACTTCTCTACGTGACACAGGAGAACTGTACAGGGAGCTGCATCTGCGCTCTCCTCTGGCTGTTTTTCCTTTCTGCCTGGCATGCCAGGTTTTTAACATTTTGCTATTGCCCTGACCTAGATTCATATGGAAATAGTGATGCTGATGTCTGGACAGGACATGGACCACTTGTGATTGTGTGGCTTAAGTGCCTGTAAAATATGACCCGAGTGTCTGAAAGGGGAAAACACTGACAAATCAGATCTATTCACACTAGAGGTTGGTTTGAAGAAATGCACCTAAGGATTGGGAACTTTCTTCAGAGATTAAATGGAAAAAACTAAAAATACATAAATAAAAGGCAAAGGAGTGTTATACAAGGGAAGTAGCAATTGGAGAATCTATCTGAAGGATTGGGTTTCTTCATTTGTTTTAATCATACCAGCTTTAGTAGCAGATCAGGATTTGAAGATTGTTTGTATTTACAAATGATGTTTTAAAAGTTTCATTATGAAATGCGTTGCTTTTTTTAAAAGAGGAAGCTGAGGCCCAGCTGGTGCATCCTGACTGAGCTAATGGAGATTCTCCCATCTGCCTCCCGTTAGGGAAAGAGCTGACCTTGCGTGTCTAGGAGCAGGTTGGGGGTGGTATTGCTTACATGTGTGTCTGGGAGCTGAGCTGGGCCTTGGCTTATGAAGGCTTCCTTTTTGAGGGTCAGACTCAGGCCAGGGAAGATTTAGCCTCCTGGCCCTGATGTACTCCACGTGGCTCCATTCTCCATCTATTCACCCTCCCTGTGACGTGACTGAGCTGCCAACTCTCGCTCATTCCTTCCTGTTCTCCAAGCTGCTCAGTCCTGCCACAGGGAAGGCAGCACATTTCCCAAAGTTCACACTCCTCTGTAAGAGGGTCTTCTAAGACTGGTCATTCCATGGAATATAACAGAACCAAAGTTTTGGGGATCAGCTTGTTTTCTTGTGAGTTGCCACCAGTCAGTGGCATTGGAACTACGCCTTTGACGAAAGGAAGAAAGGAAGAAAAGAGATTGGTGTGAAGCTGGTCTTTTCTTAGGGGAGCCAAAGTCTTTTCCCTTTGAGAGAAAATGTTAAATTATCTTCTGAGACTAGAGCATTCTTTGTTGTCATTTCTATCCATCAAGCATCCTTCATAGACCAAGATTCTTGGGGCACGTGGGCTCTAATCGTCCCCCTGCCTAACTGCTTTTTGTTCATGGTACTTGTCACAGGGGGAACTTCTCACTCCTGTCCAGTTGTGCAAATCCTAACCATTCTTCAAGTTCCAACCTCTGTCCTCAGTTCTTATTGCAGTTTACCTGTCCACCCCGCCATCGGCTCTCTTCCGCCTCTGAACTAAGGCAGCATTATTGTCTGAACTATTTGGCAATTAATCACAGACAGCCCTGCCTTGTGACATCTCCCATATTATATCATTGTTAAATTCAAACAATTTAACTTTTCAGGTGCCAAAACACCTTCTTATACTTTCTACAGCAGAAACCAAAAGTTGTGCTCTTTGTGTTTTCCTCTGTGCATGTCAGGGTGTGGGTCACATGGTCACGGTGATTACTTTTTGATTGATTCAAAATACTAGGACAAGGAGCATCAATTATTTCAATCACTTATTTATGAAAAAATGCATGCCATTCTCCAAGGAGTTACATTTGTATAACATATGTATACATAAATCCATATATGTCATTTTATTGAATGCAGGTTTTAAAAAACAATTAATTAATCAGAGAGAAGAGAAAATGGTTGAAGCATACTGGCTATCTCTTGGAAACCAAAGGCAGTTGGGCTTCATGTATTTTGGGTAGAAACAGAACAGTTCTCAGAGGTGCAGGCAGGGCTCTCCCTGTTCCCTGCCCAGGATATCATTTTTATTTTACTCTGCCTATTTGGTTTTCAGTCTCTTCGTATATAAACTGACATCCTGTGTGGCTTAGGCTGGGGGACAGCCCCACAGTTTGAGAATTTATGTTACCTCAATTCTAGCCACACCCAGAGACTGACCAGCTATTAATCAATTCCAATTCTAAATTCCAGGGAAAGAGAGTCTGTTTGGCTTAAATTGAATTAGAAGACCATTCCAGGCCCAAATGGCAATCACTGAAGGACCAGGTTATATAAAATATAGTCACTGGGGGCCGATCTTTGTGAGAGGGAGTCAACTCAGAGTGAGGGGACATTATCATCCTCTAGTCAGACTCTACCAAATTTTACCAACTGCAAATCTTAAATTGGACCCTTCCTTGATTTTAAAATTGAGTCATTCATTCAAATGGATACTGAGATTTTGACACTCTTCTCTTTTCCTTGTCCTTAAATTCTTTGGATTCTACCTCCTAGCTGCTTCTCCCTCCTCCTCTGTGCCTCTTAATGTTGCCCTCACCCGAGTCCACTACACTCGCTACTGGGATTATTACAAAAGTCTTCAAATTGTTCTCCTGGTTTCTAATCCCACCTGCACTTCCCAGTTATACTCCACATATAGATGATTTTAGAGCACAGCAGAATGAGCTTAATCTCCTGTATAGAAAACAGAGGTTATTCCCCATCACCTACATTAATTAATTCATTCATTCAATATGAGTTAATATTTGTTGACCACCTATTATGAGTCAGACACTGCTTTAGAAAATGAAAATAGAAAGAAAATTGAGATACAAAAGGTCCCAGGGCATATGGGACCTTGATGGAAGGCAGACATAATACAATAAACTATTTTAGATGGGAATAATTAAAAAAAGGAAATAAACAGGTTTATAAGAGCAAGTGTGGAGAAATGAGGCCAATTTAGGTGAAATCGTCAAGAAAATCTTTATGAAATGATCCGTGGAAAGAAACCATAGCTATGAAGATGTGTAGGAAGAATATTCCAAACAGAAGGAAGAGACATGAGTCAGGTTGATTTGTTCCAGAAACAGAAAGGTGGCCACAATGAGCCAGGGTGAGGGTGGCATGGCACAAGGTAAGGTTGGAGAGGCACCAAGGACTTGGCTGTCATTCAAGCCACTGTTCTTCCATGTTTAGTAGAAATCAAGTACACGGGGAGGAGTGTCTTAAGAGAAGACTTTGAAAAGTTTCTAACTTTAAATATTTACTGTAGCTGCTGTGGAAATGAGTTGTTGGATATCAAGAATCCAGCTGAGAGATGACTAATGTAGTCTAGGAAGAAGAGGATGGGTCTAAATCATGCTGGAAGTAGAGCCTATAGCACTCTATGCAAAACATGTCAAGAAGGTGAGGTAAAAGGAGGAGCTAAGGAGACTCTTAAATTCTACAGACATTGGTACCTGTCCTAGTCAGATAACAATAAATATTATAAGCTCAGTAGTGTATAAACAACAGAAATTTGTTCCCACAATTTTGGAGACCAGGAGTCCACTGTTAAGGTTCCAGGGCAGTCAGTGTCTAATGTGGGCCTGGTTTATAGATGGTACCTTCTTGCTGTGTCTTCACATGGTGGAAGGGGCACATCAGATCCTATGACACATGAGGGCACTGCTCTCATGAACTTGTCACCTCCTGAAGTCCTCTTCTCCTAAAACCATGGGGATTTAATATGAATTCTGGGAGGACATGAACACTCAAATCAGAACAGTACTTTTTCCTAACGTCAGGATGATTCGGGGAGGAATGGATTAGATGTGGAAGTTAGGGCAGGGAGTGAGAAAAAAATCAAACATAAAAACTCAGAGATGCCTGATGTATTTCCAGGAAAAGATGTCAATCAGTAAGCTAAATGTATGAGTCAGAGGAAAAATGAGAACTCAAGAACATTAACTTGAGAATAATCAACAAATATATGACATTTATAACTTTAGTACCCAGTGATGTCATGAATTATTAAAAGAGAGTGTAGAGAGAGAAGAGAGAGGACCCTGAATTGAAGTGCAAGGCACTCTAAAATTTACTTGTTAGGTAGAGGACCAAGCAGCAGTAGGATCTGAATGGATCTTCCCAAGTTGTTTGTCGACCTAAAAATTCAGTGAGCTCATGGTCTTGAACAACATATATTGCCACAGCTCTTTGTATCTTGCAATGAGGAATCACTTTAGCTTCCTTCTCCTAAAGAATGCAGAAAATTGGCATTTGCACAAAAATGTATGTTTGCAGAACAAGGATAATATAAAGCTGATATCCCCAGCAGTCAGCCTTCCAACCACCCCCCAGGACAGTCTGAATGAAAAAATGATTATGTACTTAATGTCCACTGAGTACCCTGGAGAGAAAAAGAGCATACTATAATTGCAAAGTATTATTTTTACCATTATTAATACATGAATCATTCATTAGAATAAAAGAACTAGGAATCGGAAAGTCAGGAGATAATAGGCTGTGTTTATAATGTTGCAGAGAAGGAATTGCCCACATAAATCCCCTCCCACTAGGATGTGAAGCTGATTCCCACACACTGAGTGTGTTCTTATCTTAAACACAAACCCTTAGCACTAGCCCTAGAGAACTACATATTTGTAGTCAAGTGAGCATCTATCTTGTGCATCTTATTTCTTCCTGATGACCTTGCCTGCCCGACAGGGCTTCTTGATCAAATGTCCTGGGAGGGAGTTAACTTCTTTTGTAGGATTGCTTAGAAAGATACCATCCTTTCAAATGGTGTGACTTCATTTTAAAAGAATGAAGGAATTCACAGTACTCTGGAAGGACTTTAAGAATACCAAGTCTAAGCATCAAATCTTGGATTATTCATCAAAATTGCCCATTGCTTGGAGACTAAAGGTTTTATTGTGGAGCAAAACAAAGAAACCCTGCAACAAAAGCAATTATTAAGATGTGCATCTGAATAAATTTTTAGAAATGCAAAATAACAGAAGACCCCAAACTTGATATCCAGGTCCTTATTGACTAAAATATTTAGAGTAAATATGACCAAATCTAACTATGCTATTTCTATCCTTGTATTTTGTAAAGTGGCATAATATATTTTCCTGGGCAGACCTTCTGGGCAATAATGAGCAAACGCATCCAGGGCTGCTTGAAAGTTCACATTAAATTTCTCAAATGGAACATTAAATTTGAAGGGGGTAAATTAATACTGAAACAGGCAATGAGGAATTAAAAAGAAACAAGTTTTCTTTTATTTTTTTCTTCATGGGTAAGGAAAAAAAAAACAAAAAAGGCAATTGGAAAGACAGATTCCTCCTTGCCAACAGTACTGGGGGTGTTGGAAGTGGAGGGTTTGGTTGGCGGAAGTTCCATGATTTTATTCAAATATCACACAGCTTTAAAACTAGATTGGCAAAACTCCTGAATACATGTAATTCTGTCCTTGAGTAGTAATGCTAGACGGTCCTTCTAGCCCCCGATTATGAAGATGATTTCATTACAGTGTCCTCATTCATCGTATTGTTTTTCCTCTCTCCATGTGAACCATGAGTGGCAATTGGAAGGTCCACAATATTGGTAATCACTCGTGAGAGGGGCTATTAAGCAATAATCCTTTCCTTTTTAATTGACTTACAAGCCACACATGAAATCAGTCTCATTTTTGACCAAAAATATTATTCCCAGCTTAACCAACCATCTTATTCACCAGACTTTTTGCCAAAATGATTTTTGACTGCATCAAGGAATCACATTCACTCTAAAAAAAGAAATGTGTCATAGTTGAATGTGTTTAAATAGATGTGCCCTGGGCTTCAAAGGAAAAACTAAAGACAGATACTAGAAATTTGGAAGAGAAAGGGACTATTGTTACTGGAATAAGAGTAAATCCTCCCCAGATAATAATTTTTGATAGGAATGGCTTTATTGTTGTTAATAAATTCAGTCCCATTATTTTGATGACATTTAAACAGAAAGTCCCATGTTGGGTGTAAAGAGAAAACACATTTGAGACACCTGTTTGTTTTCTAGTGTATCTACAATTTTTCTGCTAAATTTATTCTCAACTTACATATTGACTAACGAGACAGCAGCTTCTTTAGTCCTACCCTATCCCACTATTCCCTTCGTCATTAAGATTGCTTCTAAAATCTTAAGCTGGTCAAAATTTGTTTCTGAAATTGATTTCTTAACTCTTTGAACACAGATTTTTAAGCATCTGAGCCTGCATTTCTGCTTGTACCCACTGGTGTGCCCTCAGAAGTACTGTGCAAATGACACTGTATTATTTCAAGAAGAGGTAGGCACCCCTATTCCACTCTGAACCATACCACTCTCACTCACAGGATGAAAGTCACACAGGAAAAGTGGCAGATGGAATTTGAAACAAAATTTGGGTCAATTCTTACAGACTAAAAAATATTTGGGTTCCTAAAGTTTATGCCAAATTGTTTAATGAATGATGAATAAATTAAATAATACATAAATAAATAATTGCAAGTTGACTGGGTCTAGAACTCAAAGTCTTAATCTCATTAATATCAGTGCCCATTAATTCAGAGCTGAGGCCCCTGCAGAAAATCCTTTTCCTATGTAGGAAATCTAGCCACAAAAGATGATACTCAAGGTATTAGCTGAGGAAAAATGCTGGGGTCAGATGCTCTAAGAGTAGTTGTTTGCCCTATAATAAAGCCTGTTCCTTCTTCTAGACTCAACTATCTCTAATCCCAAAGTTCATTGAAAATAAAACCAGGAAAAAAAATTCCTTCTAAGAGGTCCTTTCTTTTGTCTGTGGGGGCCGTTTCCTGTATTTAGGGGTCTTCTGTGGTCTATCAGTTTCCATCTGTAAATATCTTCCAGATTTCCTAAATGATCACTCGTCTAGGACTCTGGCTGGTTTCCTACAACAGATATGGATTTAGTCTTGTATTTCTTGTGTCATTTCAATGGGATTTGAGGAGGGAGGAGAAGAAAGTCATTTGTTCAGTCAGCCATTTTGATTCAGAGTTGATAACCTTTTATCAGGGCAGGCACAGAGGGACAGAACTCCTGCCCCAGATCCTTTAAAAAGCAATTGTGAGAGACGTTTAGCACGTTCAGAACACTAGCAACCTGACCTACATTCTTTCAGTATATTGATTTGCAAAATCTGTCTTTCTTTACTTTCATATTTTCTGTGCTTCAACTCTTTAAGGAAAAAAAAAAAAAACAGCAATAGCGAAAAGAAGTTATTCATTGCTTCAACTTTTAACTCTCCAAGCATGATAAACAGAGAGGGTATGCCATTTTTACTTATGAGAGGATGTATTTTTACTTATTAGTTCTACAGTACAGAGAAGAACTTATGCTTTCCTCTCATGAAGGATTTTTATGAATTGTTATTAAAATGAGATGTAGCATGTCTTATATCATAGAAAAGGTTGTTAAATAAGAAAACTAATCAACAAAAGGGACACAGTACTTACTTTGAAAGATGAAAAGGCAAGACAAAGATGTCATTCATTTTAGTCTGGGTATTGGTAGTGGGGTGGTAGTGTGTGTGTTTGCATGTGTGCATACTCATGCCTGTGTATAAGCTCCCATACAAGACTTCAACTTAAGTCATGTTTTGATCATGTGTTTTCTCATTGAAACCCAATGTGAAGACTCATAAGTGGAGGGATGGGATTTTGTAGAAAAGAGTAAGGGCTACTGGAGCTGGAAGAGAACAGGACAGAAGGATGGGAGAAATAAAGGAGGATCCATGCTCGTGGACTCTGGTTCTTCAGGGCTTAGTATCACGATCTATGTGCTGTGTGCCTTTCTTTTGAAGCAGTCTTCCTTGACACCCTTTCTCAGTGCCCAGTGGCCTTTTGTTACTAAGCATGTGTTCAGAAATCCTACAGTAATGTTTCCTCTAAGACATCCCTCCCAGCAACTGCTCCCACTTGAATAATTTATGTTCTCTCCAAAAACTAGTTCTAGCCAAGCACAGTGAGCCATGCCTGTAATCCCAGCAGCATGGGAGGCTCATGAAGGAGGATCACAAGTTTAGGGCCAGTCTCAGTAATTTAGTGAGGGCCTCAAAATAAATAAATAAATAAATATATATATATATTTAAAAACATAGAAAAGGTTGGTGATATGGTTCAGTGGTTAAGCACCCCTGAGTTCAATCCCTGGAGAGGAGGAGACCTCTAATTTCTTCCCCTCCCATAGAGAATTTTCCCTGCTTATTCCTTGTGCTAATCTCTCTTTTATTTATGCATCACTTAGACTCTACTTTTTATAATAAAATAAATATTTTTCTGGCAAAACTATAGCAACCAGAAGGAATAGTGTGACCATCCAATATTTGTAGAAGGCTTGGAAGTTTACATTGTGCTTTGACATTATTAATCTCACTGAATTTAAGGAAGTCATTACATGCTATGTAAATGATAAGGAATTAGAAAGCAAAAAGGAGTCAATGACCATCCTAGTTGCTCAGCTCTTTTTTGAGTAGTGGAGGTGGGAGAGGAAGGCTCACATGAAACTCTAAGTTTCCTTCCATGCAGGCATTCAGGACCCAAGAGCAAGAAGTGCTTTCACCTCAGTCCATGTCTGGGCTTGAGACTCACCAGCTGTGTGATTTGAGCAAATCCCTGGTCCACTTTGACCTTCTGTTGTCCTTCCCAGGTTCTACCAGTGCCTGTCATGAAAGGACACATGAGCTGTAAGGACAACACAGTTCTGTAAAAATATCAGGCACCATAGGACTGTCCTGTTCACAACCCTAGAAGGCACCCTTCTCGTAGAATGAGAAGCTCTTGGGTGTGAGCACATGGTGTTATATTTCGATGGTATTCCACTGGAGTTCTGTGATTCCTGTGGCTCTGCAAATTGCTGTTGTTTGAATTTACAAAATGAGAAAATGAAGATTTATATATGTGCAAGAATAAGTTGTCCGAAATCCAGATCTTCACAATGGGCAAGGTCTTAACAATCGCTATGTTATCTATTGTTTTGCAACTTAAAACAACGATATATTGTTATCTAACGGATGTGGGGACTGACAGACTACCTCGGGTTGACACATGGGGCCCCTCCTGTGGTTTCAGTGGTACAGCAATTGCAGCCATAGTTATCTGAAGGCTTTTTCCTCACCACCAGTGGTAAGGTGACTGGAACAGGATTCGGTCAATTTGTCATTGTTCTTCCCACATAGACTTTCCAAATGGAAAAGCTGGACTTTCTTACAGATTAAAGTCTTAGTGTTGTTAGATTTCTTGCGTAGAGGCTGGCTTCTCATAGAACAGGAGTTACAAGAAGGCTGTGGAAAACCATGTAGTTTCCTAGGACCTAGACTTGGAATCCTGGAATATCATTTCACTGTGTTCAGTTAGGTAAGCAAGTGATAAATCCCCCACCATTCAAGAGGAGGGGAGAAGTAGATTCCACTTTTCAATGGAAGCATGGTGTGTAGTATAGGGAGGCAGGGAGTTGAGGGAGGTCATCTTAGAGACTAGCTACCACAATGAGCTCTCTCCCATCCTCTATCCATTGGCTGATCAATGTCTCAATGTCAATCAATGTCTCACAGTGACAATGTTCTATCTGTCACTCACTCTAACACCAAGCTCATAACTATCCCATGCTCATCTGAGTTGTGAGTATGCATGCATATGCACACACACACGCACAGTCTTCTAAGGAACATCATTTTTTCCATCTGAACTTTTGTTTCAGATGGAATTAAGTGCTACAGAAGACACTGCTTTAGATTGTATCATCAAAGACCCATATAGACAAAAATTTGGCTTCTTATTCATACTTGCCTTCCTAATGCTAGAAGCCATGATAAAATATACATGTGTGTTCACCTAGAAAAAGAACAGCTAGGTCAATATGACTACATCTAAGAAAGTAGCATGTCAGTGTGTGCAAGTGTGTGTGGGTTTGTGCATGTGTGTGTGTGCCAATGCATGTGGAATATATATGTATATGTATATGTTTATGTACATTTATCTTATCTATATGTAAATACACACACCAAGGATCATGGTCTGGACAACATAGCAGCATTATCATCTTCATGTAGAAATATAAATCTTCAAATTCTGAAGCTCCAATTCTCCATAGATCTATTAATTTTCACTTGACTTTGGAATGGTAGATAATTCCTTATGGTTGTACTAAAACTACTTTAAATTATTGCCTAGTTGCTATAGTGTATTTTTGTACATGTCTAATTTTTATAATGAAACAAAAGGGATGCACTTTTATTCTAAACACTGATGGTAATAACACTAATAAATTCAGGCTGTTTCTGTATTATGTGTTGGAGAAAATGCAGTGACAGCCATGGAGCTGCCAGGCATATCCTGCCAAGGAAATGTACATAAGGAAGGTATATGGAACCACCATTAGAAAAGCCATAAGAACGCCCCATATCTCCTTAATATGGTATTAAAATGATTTTAATTGTGTGCATACACCCACAGACCTCCAAGGGTTAACTGCACACAATGTAATGAATTCAATAATGATGAGTTAAAAAAGGTCTAATTAGCAAGTAACCACTTTATTATGAAAGAAAATGGTAATGAATTTAATAGCTCAAAATCATTAACAATATTTAGTTTGCTGGTACTTGTTCTCTATTATCCTCATTAATATGAACATTTAATATGTTTTAAAATGGATTTGTAATACTTTCTGTGCCATGAGGTTACACTGACAGAAAGAGTGTAATTATTCTGCTAATTGTTATCACTGTATGTTTGTGCTCCGAATAGAAGTATATTTAGGTGTTAATACCAAAAAAAAGTAATTAAGAAAGGAAAGATTTAAAACCTAATTAAACAAAAACTAAAAAAATAAAATAAAATAAAATCTTAGGCCACCATAAGAAAAGAATTTCTGAAGTAATTGCATTGGAAAGTTTTTTTCTTCTTTCCTTATTAATATATTTTTTCTATTGTTGTGGGTTTTTTGAAGGAGAACATAAAGTTATCTAAATGAAAACTTGGATAAAAAGAAAGAATCAGAAGAATTTCAAGACTTACACTCTTAGAGTGAGGTTAGTTCTTCACAATATGCCTGACCATTAACAGTCTCTGTCAGGTGGACCCTCTGATGGTTGGGAGCCAGCCCCTCACACATGGGGCAGCACAGCGACCTTGCTCTCTCACCTGAACCTCCTTAGAACCCGATGCCTCTTTATCTCTGTGGTCCCCTAGGATACAGGCACATACCCTGGTGCCTTCCATCCTGAGTGTCATTTCTTCTGAAATCCAGTGTAGTTTTCCTTTTTAGACCAGAGCTGCTAAAGGTTAAAAAAGATTTCAACCACAAATTCCCACAGACCGAAATATCACAGGGTAAAGAAGACTCATGTTGTCTGAACAACATTCAACATTGTCAGAGACTAAAAAGAGGCCCGGGTACAAGCAAAAGCATCCAGAAGCTTCTTCCCAACCAGGTCTCTGAATCTGCTCAACAAGCAGCCCAGCATGCCACTGAGAGTTGTTGTTGGATTGCTTTTCTTATTCTGGGCTGCTTGACAATAGTTTGATAGACTCTTGTAATCAGGTTAACTTAATTTGACATCTGACTATAGTTGGTTCAATCTTGTAACTTTTAAAATCAGACTACACTTAAGGCTTCATTTTTCCTTCTGTAAATGCCCAATCTTGATTTTTTTTTTTTTTCTTTACCTCTACTCTTTGGGCCAATATTCCTTGAACAGGTACTCTTCTGGTCCTCTGCCAACAGCCTTCTTGTTTCAGAGGTCTTCTTTTTGAATCAATTGTTGTATGGAGATCCAGACCTTGTGACTCTGAGGAAGTTTTAGAGGTCTGGTTAACACCTGGATATTCTGGCTTCCACTGCAGTGTTTGGACAGCCTGCTTCTCCACCCAGCTTGATGTTGCTTTATCGTCAGCCATTGCCCTCCACAGAGGCATCTCCAGCAACAGGATGCCCCCACCTGGTTATTATTTCACTGGGTATAAGTTTTAAAACCTTAAAAGCTATAGTAGGCAGACATTCTGTGTACTTGGGTCTATAAAGATAAGCCATAGCAGGAATAACCCCTCATAAGTCACTTTATTCCAGGTGCAGGAGACAGCTAACTGAGAGAAGAACTCTTAATAAAATGGTGACTTCCCTGACCTCAAACGAAGAGAGTATTAATATTCCTGGGCTGCCTCAAGTCGTGTCTCTTCATCTCAATAGCTTTACTCACCTTTTCTCTTTGTTTGGAGAAAATTTTCATGGCGTTTCCTGCTTTTAACTACATTTGGATGACTAATAATCAATTTGGGGACTTAACTACCAGTCAAAAGAGACACAAAGGAAAATCTTACTAATTTTGGAAAGATATGATTGAAATTACCTGGGAATTCATAACAACTTTCTAAACCAGTAGCATATTTCAATTACTTCTCAATTTATTAGCAGCGATGTCAGGAATGAGGCTACGCATGAATTACAACACAGTTTCTATTGTTTGAAAAATTTTTTTAGTACTATAGTAAAGGTTCAAATATCATGAGAGAAAACAGTAAAGACAAACAAAGAAGAAATCCATTAAAAATGTTGAAAACTTCCAATATCCTTTCTCCTACCCCCCCATGTCCTCCTATTTTGCCTTTCTTGACCAAAAGGCACCGACTGCCTTCACTGCCCATCCCTCCTCCATCATCCTCTGGTTTTGCTGTCACACTGATATTCCTCAACCAAATTCCACATGAAACAGATGAAATTTGAGATTTAGTTCTCTGGGTTCTACTTGCAAAGTACATAGAGAGAATTTAGATTCCCAGAATCAATCAGTTAACATATATCTATATTTTGAAAGCATTCTCTTGGATGTGTTGGATATAATACCAGAAGCATGTGGGCTTCAATGAAAGTTGGTTCATTCACTCTTCCTCTCAGTTGCCCTATGAACACCATAATGCATTTTCTACAGAACCCAACAAAGTATGAGCTCTCATTTCTGCTTTTGAGGAACAAATTTGTTCAATATGGAATATTTAGCCAAAGAACAAAGTAAATGGTTATCTCTACTTAGAGTCATTGATTACCCTACTGCCAAACTCTGCTCTGCAATGCAGTCATGTAAGTACCTATACAGAAACATAAAAGAGCAAACATCCCAAAGAGTTTGGGAGTAGATCTTGAAAAGGCTACTCTCTATTCCCTGAGACAAAAAATATACCCAGATTTTCTAATGGTCTCAAGGAATGGATCTCTGAAAACAGTTATTAACTCTCCAGACCAAGAAACAATGAAAGTTCTAGTCTGCTTGCATTCCTATAGGTAAACCTAATTGTGTATAACTAAAGTGACAAAAAAAAAAAAAAAAAAAAAAAACCCTTGCAAATACTAACATTCTAGTCAGTCTGTGGTGTTTGCTTTTCTAAAATGACAGGACTGATAGAGTCTCTGGATAGTATGCTCTTCTACTTTCCTTTAATTCTTATGCAACAACTGTTTATATTGGCTATTGCGTATTTTAGTAATAGTTTTGATTCTTAATAAAATGGAACTGTGAATATAACCCATTCTATAATCTTATTTGTTTTACATTCCAGTAGGTCTTGAACATAGTCCTATGCCAATAAATGAAGCTACGTGTCAACATTTTAAATGACTGGATAATATTATTAAAACTTGTTGCAGTCACTGTGATCAATTAAAACCTGAGTTCTATTATAATCCTCAACTTGTGGGTAGATGAATTTTTCCTGTGTTTTATATATATATATATATATATATATATATATATATATATATATATATAAATATGAGAGAGAGAAAGAAAATATTTTGGTATGCACAGGTTATGATTATTATTTAGTTTGGCTTAATTGTTTCTTTTGTCATTGCATAGCATCCCTTCTTATTCTAATTAATGTGGGGTTTTGCCATTGTTTATTTTTATTTTTCAATATTTATTTTTTCTGAAATTGTCTGAATTTCTACATAAGCTTTTTTTATAGGTGATATACCTAATTTTTCTTTTAATTAGTCATACTGAGTATATTTTCTTGCACAACTTTTTTTTTTACCTTTTGTACTGTATTGACTTAAGAGTAACACTAAGGACTGTCTTCAGCTAGACAGTTTTTTAAAATCAATTTGCTGGATTATTTCTTTCAGATTAAATAATTATGAATATGGATATATTTAGGCTTATTTTTTAAATCTTATTTTGTCTCTCTCTTCATCATATTTTTTTTCTCTTTTCCTTTTTCATTTTTAGTTTTCCATTGGGTCAAATAATGTTCTCTTATTTCTGCTATCTACTATTTGAAATATATGTATTCTATTACTACTTTTTAATAGTTATTCTTAAATTTTAATCTCAACCCTTTATCTGAAAAAGGTGAAAACTAATTTGTATGACTATAAACTGTCTAAATAATGAAGAGGCTTAGAATATTTTCACTTGAGGCTTCTTTCTCTAATCTTCCTTATTATGTTTATCTTGTATTTTGATTCCCCACTTTCTTTAGTTGTCCCAAATTAGTGCAATCTTTAGTATGTTTAAAATCAATGCTATATACCTATTAGGTTGAACCATATGAAATTCATTCTTATAGATCAAATAAAGCCCCAAAGATATACTTTTATACAAGTCAAAGTAAGAATACATCTACTAATTTCCCTCCTCACTATTGTTTTACACTTATTTATGTTATCTCTGTGATATGTGTGTGTAGTATAAATATTAAGTAGTCTTACATGGATTTTAGCAACAACTGAAAAGAAAATAGGCTTTTACCTCATTTTTCCAACTCCTGGCTCCCTAACCTATTCTATAGTATATGACAAACTCAAAGTTCTTTGTGCTTTTTATCCTCATTTTTCTGAGTAACATCCTTGTTTACTTATTTTCTCTTAATTTTAAAGAAAATCTATTGAAGTCCCAACATGCAAAGTGAGAATTTAATGCTTTTGCAATACTAACTCCACCCCACCCATTCCAATGATCTCAATATTCAGTGTTGATGTAATGGCGTTAAATAACATTGTTCACAGTCATGGCATCTGGTATACAATTACATGTGACTTTCCTTCCTATATTAGTCCCTCAATTGATAATTGAGTCTTATTTTTATGTGTTTAGTTTCCTATGTTTTTCTATCCTCCACTTCCCCCTTTGGTCCATCTCCATTCCTTTTCACCCTCCCTTTTGCTCTTGGAAGCTGATCAGTGTGGGACATTAAAGGCTCTCTTGTCTGTGTTTCTAGTTGGATTCATAACATTGTAAGCACTATTGAGAGATTGGAGGGAGAAAGGAGACAGTGACACCTGATCCTGTTGGAATGAAGGTACACCCCTATAGCTAAGTGTTGAACCTACTACTGTGATGTCAGGAAATAAATCAGATTAACTTCGGTAGAGGAGTTTATCATTTTTGGTTGAAGAATGAAATTTCTCATCAGTTTTGTAAAATTTTAGAGCTGTTTCCTCTGTAGATATTTCTTTTGACCTATTCTCCTATTTGTGGAGCTCCAATAACATGTATATTTTGCCATTTGCTATTGTCCCACAGATCTTAGAGGCTCTTTTACATCAGTTTCATCCTTTTGTATAATTTCTAGTAGTCTGTTTTCCAGTTTGCTGACGTTTCATTTTACTTGTTCTCTTATGTGCCCTCTAATCTGAACTGAAATGAATTCAAGATATCACATGTGGATTTTAATTTCTAGAATATTCATTTGGTTAGTTTTGTAGTTTCTAATTTTATGCTAAAGATTCCTCATCTATTTACATAGTTATTCACCTTTTACACTGAATCCTTTCACTTTTTTAACATAATTATTACTAAGTTTCTCCTAGGGGTCCCTTCCTTCCTTCCTTCCTTCCTTCCTTCCTTCCTTCCTTCCTTCCTTCCTTCCTTCTCCTGGGATTGAACCAAGGGGTACTTAAACACTGAGCCACATCCTCAGCCCTTTTAAATGTTTTAATTTTATTTTGAGATAGGGCCTCACTAAGTTGCTTAGGACCTCGATAAGTTGTTGAGGTGGACTTCGAACTTGGGATCTGCCTGTCTCAGCCTCCTGCCCTTCTGGGATTATAGGAGTATGCCACTGCTCCCAGCTTCCTCATGAGTTTCTTATGTACTGATTATACTATAAACATTTTGTGTAACAGAAAAATGGAAACTGAAATAAATAGTATTTAACCTCAGAGAAGGACACTCCTCTCTCTCCGAAGCCACTTAGTGCAGGATGTTACAACCACTTTCGTTAATCTGGATCTGATTTTCTTACACTCTTAGTTAAATGCAGCTCACTATTGATTTCCCATGATTTGAGGGAAGAAAAAGGATATTTCCCCTCACAGGGCTTGAGATCTAGGCACTGGTAAAATTGTGGAGATCTATTTATGCTTTACAACTGAGCTCCCAGCTTTTCATTTCATGGGAGTTTTCCGTTTTATTTTTGGATGACATCATTTCAGATTTTGGAGTTTTCTCTGCTTTCCGTTCCCTCTACTCTCTTTTTCTGATCTTCAGGCCATCAGTTTTTGCCTTTCTGTCTACACTCATTGTTCAGAAAACCAACACAGTGCAATCTGTGAAAGCCTCCTGTGCCTTCTGTGATTTCTCACTGCTCCCCTGCCTCATCTTGAGCTTTTGAGAGCCTCTGCAGGCTACTCGCTGAGGGTGTGCAGGCCACTGGGCAGGTCTCTCCCAGTTATCAGTCTTCCACAGGAGGATGCTTTGCATTAGGACAATGGCCCATGCACCTCAGTGGGGATTTACCTCATTGATCTTACAGTGGATGTACAATCCCCTTTCCTTTTGGGAAGGTCTGTGGGGAAAGAACTTGTATTGGTTAATTTTATGTGTCAACTTGACTGGAACACAGAGTACCCAAGTATGGGGTTAAACATTATTCTGGGTGTATCTGTGAGGGTGTTCCCGGATAAGATTAAAATTTGAATCAGTGAACTGATTAAAGCAGATGGTCCATCCAATCCATTGGAGGGCTGAATACAACAAAAGCCCAAATAAGGGAGAATTCAATCTTACTGCCAGTGACAGCTAGGACACTGGTCCTCTCATGCCATCAAGACAGGACTTGATTATCAGCACTCCTGGTTTTCAGACCTTCGGACCCAGACAGGAAGTGTAACATAGGCATTCCCTGTGTCTCCAGCTCACCTAGGGCACAGTGTAGGATCTACTAGGCTCCTTGATCACATGAGCAAATTTCTGCAACAAATCTCCTCATATACATATTTCTGTTTCTCTAGAGAACCTGGACGGGCACAGAATTTATAGATGGAGGCAGACACTCTCTAGCCTGGCTCCTCAGTATCTAAATACGATTTTTGTCTCACCATAACAGAGTAACTACCGAAATCTCCATTCTGCCTTTAAACTATTTTCTATTTGGCTTGTTAGTCTACTGACTTCAGCAATTTATGAATAGCCAAGTACCTTAAAAGGGAATCTGGGATCAAGCTGGACTGTCTTCTCCAAGCCTGCTTATATTTATGGGATCTTACCGCTGAAGTCCTGACTACCTTGACAGCCTTGACTTCCAACTTTTGTCTTCACATCCCTGTAAAACTGCCAAAGTCTACGCTGGTCTCTGGCATCTAGCAGTCCTCTAAGCAGACTGCACAGGTAGTATCGACTACCTGTGTATGTGCAGAACATCTCGTTTTCTCTTGGGAATCTTGGTTTCCTAAGACCTGGTCTCTGCATTAGTGGTTCTCTGATGTATTTAAATCAGTTTTTCCTTCATAAACTCCAGTTATTCTGAGCTGGAACCGTCTCATGCTGACATATTCCTTCATGTTCGGCAGAAGATAGGCTCCCCAGTTTCAGCCTTGACCTTTGCTTTCTGGATGAGCTGCACCATTTCAAGGTCACTGTCATTTTATGTTTCCTTTGGGTTTTCCTCTCGCTATGAATCCCTTTTATCCTGTATCCCATATGCTCCTTTTGTTTTGGTTTAGTTCTTTGATTTGATGAAATATATTCCATAACGACTTCCTGGGAAGGATGTGATGAAGTGTGTGTTTGTGTGTGTGTGCATGCTGTATTTGGGGGAAGGGTGGCCTTCTGGGTGTCTGGAAATGCCTTTATTTTACCATCATAGTTCTTTTGGAATATAGAATTATAGGCATGGAAGCTGTATTTCTTTTAATTTAAATAGTATTTTTGTCAAGATTTTCTAGCTTCCAGATTTCCTTTTAAGAGGACTGTGTTATTTTAATTTCTGATCTTATTATGCCACCCATTATTCTTTCTGGAAACAATAACCTTTATAGATCAATAACATCACTAAAGATGGATCCTGTGTGATGATGTTCCTATTACTAAAATGTTGCATGCTCTGTGGTGCCTCCCTGTCTTCAGTCTGGAAAGATTTTCTCTTCAACATTTCTCTTTTCTCTTTAAAAGCACTATCATGTGGGTATTGAACTTCTGGATTTTTCTACCTATTTTTTTCATGTCCTAACCTTCTTCCTGCATTTGATTTCTTCCAAGAAGTTTTTTTTTTTTTCCTTTTACCAATTTTTAATAAATTTTAGCTAACATGCTTTTGTTTCCAACAATGCTCTCCTCTTCTTAGGATGTTTGTTCTTCTAGCAGTTTATTGTTATTTCATAGATTCAGTATCTTCTCCTATGTCTCAGAGATGTTAATTACAGCTATTTTAATATTTTCCTCTAATAGATATGTCTTCTTTGTTTTCCTCAAGTTTCTCTATTTTTTGTTTATTCCCTTGAGTCTCTTTCATGCTTAAGCTTTTCTGTGAACTCCTGATTGATCCTAAAGTATCCATACGTTTTAAAAGAAAAGTTCCATAAAGTTGATAGGAAACCTTGTTTTCTTTCTCTTTTCATAGTCCATTAACACAGTGTTTTCATTATTATAGTTTTACAATACCTTTTAATGTTCTTCCTTTAATTTTTTAATCAGTGCACTATAATTTACATGATAGTGGAGTATGTTGTTACATATTTGCACAGGCATAAAAGATAACAATATAATTTGATCATTTTCATTCCCCAGTATTTTTATTCTTTCTTAACATAGTTCTACCTCTTATCTGTACTTAGTATAGAACTTTTTAAAAATTTGACAATTTAAGTTTGATTGAAACATATATTTGTATATATATATATGTATATATATATATATATACACACATACATACATAAATACATAAAGACAAACTAGAGAACTGAATTGATGATATAACATAGTGTATTTATGTATTTTATGTTCCCATGTTCTTAATACTAGCTTTTTTTGGTGTATTAAATAATTTATTGAAAACAGAGAACTGTTTGGTTTATTGAATGCTTGATTTATTAACCTCATAAAACAAATTGGCATCATGGGGTGTGGGGAAGAGGCCAAATATCAAGCTTAGCTGGAAGGACTGATTTTTCACAAATATTAGATACAATCCCTGGATCAAACTGAGAGACTCACCTTATGGCTTCACTCCTCTTCGGATGGCTATGTCATTCCCGACCTCTAATGGCACATCCCTCTTCTTATCATCATAACAACCAACTACTCATGATAAGCCGCACATGGGCCCTCTTGGTGCAGGTGCTATTCCTCAGGAGAGTAATCTTTTAATTTGGCTTACCTGTAAGGGAACTTGGTGTATTCCAATAGGCAGCAGATTCATCTGGTCAGAGGTTGAGGTTCCATTTGGATTATGGGCTAATTTGAAGAAGTCCATCAAGTGTGTTGCTCAGACTTTTAGGTGACTTATCATCAATAAATGGATAAGGAAACAGCTTTTTCTTTCTTTTTTAAAAAATAGGCTTTATTTGTAAAGCAGTCTTAGGTTCACAAAAAAATCAAGTAGAAGGTACAGCTATTTCCTATACATCCTCTGTCCTTACACAGCCTCTCCCAGGTCAGCCTTCCCAAAAAGAAGGGTACATTTGTTACACTCAATGAACCTACATCCACGCATGTTTATCACTCAGAGTCCACAGTTTAGTTGGGCTGGATGTTGCCTATTCTATGGATTTGTTGAAATTTAGAATGACATGTATCCTTCATTACAGTATTTTACAGAATAGTTTCACTTCCTCAAAAATCCTCTGTTCTTTGCAATGACAATTTTCTGATAAATATTGGGTAGATTTTAAGTCAGAATTCTGACAGTCTCTAATCACATAGCAAGAAAATCAAATACTTTCAGAGGTACTATAAGTTGTCAATCAGGAGAATTTTTACTATAACAAATGGGGCAATATCCACACAGCAAAATATACTGCCCAAGGAGCAAAGGGAGGGGGAAATAAAAGCAATCATAAGCACACAGGAGGCATGTACGGTAAGGGTGGGCCTCGGAGTTGCTATGGGTGGCACTCACCTCAGTTCCTTCTGGGAAACCTCTAGACAACACTGTCCCAACTATATACCTCCATCGAGTGCCACTCAAGAATCCTCAGAATGAACGTGAACCTTCTGAGTACTTAAGTGTGTCTCCAGCTCTGTATCCATAGCTCAGAATTCTGGTGTGCAAAGGTCATTTTATTTCTGAACTTTAAATTCCCTTTTCACAAAATTCTTTTAAAAGAAAGTATTTAGAGTTGCTGTTGTTGTTTTGGCTTTATTTTTCAGCAGAGCTGTTGCCTAACACAATTGGTTTTGCATGCTTCATGGGAAAGCAGGCCACCTTCCCTCATAAAGGGTGAGGGCACTGACGTGCCTCCCAATCACTCGGTTCTATTGTTCTAAGCAGTCCTTTCAGTGTTTTTGGCAGGCTAAGGCTTCTGTGCTCCATGGCCTTATTTTATTATTGTGTAGAGGGGAGTGCAGTGTGATTATCCATTCTTCCTTCAGGCAGAGCAAGCCATCTGGAATGTTTATGAAACCCACCGGCTGATCAAGAGGCTAGAACTCTGGCGATATACATGGACGTGGGTTGTTCTACATCATCACGGCTTTGTTCCTCTGATGATGTAGCATGCAGAGAGGGCCCCGCTAATGGATTTAGAGCACTTCGCAGTGGAGGTGCCATAAGCTGAATGGAGGAAGAGATATTTTTGGCCTCTGGGTAATTGACTGAAGGATGGTAGGAAAATGTTTCATGTAAAGCAAGAAGGCTTCAAAACTTTTAACTGTTTAATTTGGGGTGGTAGAAGGGCAGGTGATCAGCAAGAGGTTTGAGGAACGGCCTTTGAAGCCCAAATCTTTGGGATGAGGTCATGCCCCCTAAGCCTGTCTGACGCTCTGTGTAAAAAGATCAGTCGAGCTTGTCCAGAAATAAAATGCTACTATTCTAATTTTAAAATTTAGGCATTTCCCAGCCTACACTAAGCAGTACTTATATTTCTTTCCTTTTATTAGTGTCACTGCAAAGAAAGAGGAACATTCTTCCTTTGCTATAAATTTTGGTCTGTAATTGTCGAACATATTTTTTTGCAGGAAGGCAAACTTTGTCTCTTCATGCTTTCGATGTTTGTAAAATGAGTGTTTGTAGAGCTGGGAAGAATAATTTATAATGAGGGTTTGGGCTTCTTTTCAATTTAATTTGGATTTTACACTGAGTCAACTTTTCAGTCAATTATAGAACTATGATTAGTTACCAGTCACTTAAATAAGCACCTTTTAAAAATAGACCTATAAAAATGATACAGGGACTAATCACTGATGCGAGCAAATCTTGTGCAGGGCCACCCGCACCATAATAAGAGGAAAGGAAAGATGGGGGAGCAAATAAAACCTGTGTCTGGCTAAATTGCAAGATATGTTAGTTACCCAGCCTACTGAATAAATCTGCCCTGGCCCAGGCTACATCAGTGTACAGGATCTGCCATCAAGAGCACCATGAATAAATCCCAGATGACAGAAATGAGTAACTTACCTTAATATGAAGATGAATATCTCAGGTGGAGGAGCTCTGTATAAAGCATCTTGTCTGAGTTTACAATTTGTGCTCATTGATCTAGAGACAGGTAAATATATATGTTTAAATGTGGTCATATCTACAGATGTGGTTATACATACGTACACATATATATAATTATATGTACATTATATAGATGAACATGTATGTGTGTGTGTGTATTTGTATTCATCTTCACATATTCACATTTTTATCCATAGTCAAATTACGGACATCTCATCCATTCCACCGGAACTCAGAGCCACAGTAATATTACAGAGGGAGACAATCCCATCAGACACAAATGTCTCCGGATCAGTTGTATATTGTTGCAATAAGATGCAATAATAACCACCACTCTGAAATGATGTGGCTTAATACCATAACCATGTCTTTCTCATGAGGCGATGGGTCTGTTAGGCAGTTCTGATCTATGTTGGGCTCACTCATGCCTCCGATGTCAGCTACAGGTCAGCTGGGTGGCTTCATATTCTTAGCTGGTTCTGTCACATGCCTGGGGTCTTGGGTGGGAAAACGTAGCTGACTAGCTTTGCTCCTCATGGTATCTCTTCTTGAAGCCCACTAGAATAGAAAGAGACAGAGAGCAGGGTTCCTGAGGTTCAACCTCCGAAGTTGCATGTTGTCATTGCTGCCATATTCCACTGGGCAAATCCCCAGACTAGTCCAGATTGAGGAGGTGGGGAAGTAGATACCATTTGTGATGGAAGAGCTGTAAAATGAGGCAGGAAGGTTATGAAGATAAGAGCTCAGAGATGGTCACCCCTCTCTGCAGCTTGGACAGAATGGAGATGAGAATGAGCGTTCTTGCCTTCCTGCTGTTACTCTAACACCCTTGGCTCTGCCCCTTCTAAATTAAATAACCATGTGCAAATGTTTGTCCCTGAGTCTCTATAAACCATCTACAAATGCAAATACTAACGTTCTCAAGACAAGATCCAACCTATATCATGAGTCCTCACCAGAATTTTGTCCCTTCCCCTGCTAAAAAGAAACCAAGGATTCCCAGTAGCATTGTATGCTAGACTCAGAAAATCTAGCAAATGCCATAAGTTCAATTTTCTCAATACCTTCTTAAACTAAATAAGCTTCTACTTCATCCTCAGAGGAATAGTATTTTGGTTTCACCTATAACCTTTATAACCTGTCTCTGTTCCCTTGACCTCATCTCTAAACATAAGTGCATCTGATGGTGTGATTTCAGCCTTCTTACACTAAGATTCCATTATTTTCCTGTCAAAATTGAGACACTTCTCGGTTAGCAGTCCTCTTCTGATTTTTTTCCAGGCCTTTCTAACCATGCCCACCATTGTTCCTCCTCCATGGAATATATGGAATGGCACTGATTAGGAATATTGTGTGTGTGTGAAAATAAACAACCAACCTAAAAGTGAGTTGTCAACTATTGAAATTTGGCTTACTTTGTAACTATATGGTTGAACTGACACAGCGTATCAATTGTCTAATTAACATGTAAGCCCATATATCTGTTTCATACTTAGAGGTGAAGTTCAGTCAACATTCAGTTTGACTCAAACTCTTTAATTTCAGCTTAATTTTTCTGGAGAGGTACTCATATTGCTTCCCTTCTCAGTTCCACCTAAACTGTTGCTTTTGACTTTTTTTTTCTTGTGTGTAGTAAATGTCAAATATTTATTGAGTGCTTTGACATCCATGTACAAGACCAGGTGGATAAGACTTCTATAGTTCATGAGTAGAATAAGGGTTGGGTGTGGTGCAGCAACTCAGGAAGCTGAGACAGAAGGAGTGCAAGTTCAAGACCAGCCTCGGCAAGTTAGCAAGGCCCTAAGCAACTTAGGGAGACCCTATCTCAAAATGAAAAAAAAAAAAAAAGGGCTGGCGATATGGTTCAGTGGTTAAGCACCTCTGGGTTCATCTCCAGTACCAAAAAGAAAAAAGTAGAATTAGGAAGAATTCATACAACTTGTGTCCACTGACTTCATAGAAGTAGAAAAGACCTCCTCCAGGAGTTAGGGGACTTTAAATAGAGAGACAGAGACAGGGAAGGAGGGAGGGAGAGAAAGAGGGAGAAAGACACACACACACACACACACACACACACACACACACACACACCCCACACACACACACGGGAAAAGGTCTATATGGCCAGGTCTACATGGAGATCAGATCACTATAATAGTGTGGCTCATGAGACCCTATATGGTAAGTGAAGGTGAAGTCTAGCCCTAAACAGGCCCAATAATAGAGTGGCCAGAAATTACGGTTCTTGATACAACATAGTGGTGGTTGCTAGAATTACTTTGCTGCAGCTTCTCTGGTGACCTAAGATTCTAAAAGTAAAAAAAAAAATCATATCTGAGACTTCAATCAACTTTGTCATGGCAACCCACCCTTTCTCCTCCAACTCAGGCACCCCAGAGGGACCAGATTGATCCTGACTCTGAATAAGAGGATACAGTTCACAGACCCCTTGAGTTCCAATGACTTTAGAGGCAACAACATCCAGTGATGGAGACACTGGCCCCATGCATTGGTCCTGGCTCTTATTCTATTGGTGAGACAGTGGGGTGAGTTGTGCCTCAGTCAATACCTCCCTGTAATGTGAGTAAAGAGAGAACAGTTTCCACTTGTCACATGACCTCTTGGGGCACCTTCTGAGTTGAAGTCTATGGCATCTCAGTTGAGCTAATTGTGGCAGAGATGGAAAATAAGGACAGATCAGCAGAAAGAAGAAAACCACCCAGACTTGGAAAGATTTGAGGAGAAAGAACTATGTCAGTGTAATATGTCTAAATAAATCAGGTTGCTATTGGGGAACAAGATTTGAGTATTTTTGTTAATGAGACTGCATTTGTTTCAATAGTTCTTCAGCCTTGAGCGTCTTGTTTCACCCAGTTTCAGCATCATCCAACAGATTCCATCACTACCTTCACGTCTCAGGTGAAGAAACAGAGGCTCAGAGAGGTGAAGCAACTTGCCCAAGCTACATGGTAGACATGTGAGACCATTTCTCTGTCACTCTTAAGACTGAACACTCTTTTCCAGTGGAGTCAAGTCCTCCTCCTTCTACGTTGGATCATTTTTGTAGAATTCTGTGTCACTTGTCTCACATCTCTGATATTCTCTTCACCAATGTGCATGTGTGTGGCATGAATTTACAAGCATTTGTTAAACTTGACAAAATATGTGACCAGCTGAATTTGGAACTATGTCACACCTTTGTTTCCTACTTTGCAATACATGAATATTGGTCCCTACCATCTGTAGGCCATTTTTCACATTGTGAACTTCCCTTGATTTTCTTTTGTTAATGAAACCAGTCACTTACCAATACAACTGTAATTATTAATTTTCACTTCCATGAAGTCTAAAGAATCCATCCAGAACCATTTCTGGAGGAATTTGTCTATGATTGTCAGCCTGGCTAATGTGTCTCTCCTCTGCCTATCTTAACTAAGAACCTACTATTGGTCAAGCATAGTCCTAAATACATGAAGCAGTTTCCTACCCTCAGAGAGATTATGGATCTCACTAGATGCACAGCAATGCAAGCAGGACTGAATTTGACTGAATATTCAAATGACCTGCCAACAAACTAAATGCTATTACTCTTCTGAGATGGAAAGTGATTTGAATCTAGAATAGTAATCAAAGGCTTCAGAGCTGCCTTGCCACAGACCCAAACAATGGGGCTAACTGATGGTGGACTGAAACCTTCAAAATCATAAACCAGAATAAACCTTCCTTCTTTATGAGTTGATTATCTCAGGCATTTTGTTACAATAGTGGAAAGTTGACTAATACAGTCATTAAACATTAAATCAAGAAGAAAAACTTTTCAGCTTAAGTAACTAAAAGCGATTGTTTGTTATCATCAAGCCAGAAGGGTTTGTTTGAAACCCAACAATGAGTAGTCCAACATCTACATAGTGAGCAAACAAGGATAAGATTAGAGAATTTGTGGCAGAAGAGAAGCCTTAAGAGCTGAGCACTTTATGTAAGTTATAACACATTACACTAATGTTTTTGCTTCTAAGAAACCAGAATTTCATAATGAAATGCTATTGACTACCTGTTCAATTAATGTTGCAAATCTCTGTTAAATAGCAAGCAGTATTCTACTTTGGAAAAGGTGAATCTACAGAAAAGAAGTTGAAAGACAGTTGAAACTCCAGGGGTTTGCATTCTAATTAAGCATTTACTTCTCAAACATCTCCCTTTTTCTCTACCCTCTTCCGTTTGTACCCTGCTCTGCAATACTCTCTAAGCATCAATGTTTTATGTAAAGGCACTGAAAAATTAAGAGAGACTGACTTCTTTTTCAGGAGCAGTTAGTTATTACAGAACTTTAGGTTTCCCTGCTGATCACTATAGGTAGGAAAGATTTAGAGGAGGAGCTCATGTTCTATATCAAAGACAGCCAGATAAATACTATTGATCTGAACTTGTTTGTGGCAATGGGGCATCCACTTGCTGGTTAGATTAACCCCAGGTGTGTATTCCTTCTGTCTGTAGGATTTACCCCAACTCATTTTTTCTATGTAAGGGTGGTAATTAAGCCAAGAATTAGTGACATCTAATGACTCATAACTTCTTCCCTAGAAATTATGAAAAGTTTCCTCTGGCTTGAGAGTGTTTTTGTCAAGATTGGAAAAATCAGTGTTGAAGGGTTTCTAAACAGTTGTATTGGAAATTTCCCTTGGAATAGATAAAGTCATCTCTTTTAAGCTACATTAATCAGCCAAAAGCACGGAAGTTGAGTAGAAGGAATTTTTCACCCAGGGAGGAAGTTTGGAAGTATGGCACATTGATTAGTTGGACATTATAGTAATTGCTTGCTTACTTTCCCATGGTAAACAACTATGTTTCTTTTAAAAAGAGACAAAGAAATAAAAATCAGCAAAGGACAGAGTGTATACTGAACTTTACCTACTGGAGGTATAAAAGAGTCATGCAGTGGCAATTTTACGGTGGCAGATCTAGACAAACAATCTTGCTGCATACCTGTCTAAATCCATCTCGTGTATTCAAATACATGAGGCTGGTGCTTTATTAGGGAAAGAGGTTTACTTAGTTCACAGTTCTAGAGGTTCCAGAGCATGGCACCAGCACCCACTTGGCTCCAGTGAGGATGGCATCACTAAGGTGGCACCATGCATGACAGCAGTGAGCAGCACCTGTGGAAGAGTGACATAGGGAGGCTCCAGGCTCAATGCTAACAATCCATTCTCACAAGAAAGAATCCAGCCCGGTGAGACATGACCCACTAATCCATTCACAAGGCTGGAGCCCTTAAGACCTAATTACCTCCCACTAGGCTCCACCTCTTAAAGGTCCCACCACCATCACCCCACCACACTGGGGACCAAGCTTCAGTACATGATACTTTGGTCAACAGATATATATATCCAAACCAAGCATGCCAGTATAGATATTTTCAAAGTGTCCCTACATCATCTGTCCAAAACAAGAATGAGAATGTATCTCTAGTTTTGGAATATTCAAGCTTCTCAAAAAGCAAACCCAAAGTGCTGAGGAAACCAGAAAAGCAATTTCTGTTAAGCAGTGGAACTGTGGTCAAGATGGAGATCTTGAGGCTGGATGTGGCTCCCCTTAGCCTGGGTGCCTATAGGATTGGCAGTTTTGCTCCTTTTCAGACGAACCATGAAGCTGCAGAGATTAAAAAGAAAAACAAAAACATTCATATTATCTTTACAGGCAAATAAAATTCAAAAGATATGGATCTTTGAATGGATTCAGGGTGATCTGCCTATATTTCCTCTCACCACAGAATCCAATCTGCTGTGAAAAATTTTCACTGTCTCCAAGTCATCATGAAAACATCCTCAGCTAATTGAGACATTCCCAAACAATTAAGATAACCAGATGCGTCTGTTATTTGTAATTACCTGAACATGCATTCTTTTCTTTGAGAAGAGTTCCATTTTTTGAGCTTTTTGAACTACTCCAGATAATGAAAATGAAGATTACTGTGTGTGCATTTTTCACTCGGCCTAATTTTGACATGGAATTACCTCTTTCCAAAATTAAGCAGCAAAACTGGAAACATGTGTGCAAGAAAGCTTTTTTTTTTTCATTTTGCCTTGTCCTGAAATAATAATTTCTCTTCTTATACCAATCACATCTCAGACAGTTTCTGAGATTTAAGTTAACACAGACTCAAACGTAAAGATGGAAACCAATAGTTATGGAAAAAAATAAAGTATATAATTGCTGTTCATGACCTGCCACATTTAATCTCTTATATTCATTCTGAGTCTGGATACTCTATGAAGTTTTTGGCATATAAATATAATAGGCTTTCTGTAAGTGGTAACTACCACCATAACTATTCCTCTATTACTAGTCTTCCCTATTTTTCCTACTATTCTTCATAATGATATCCAATTTCTTCAAATGAAAATCTTCATTAGTGTTTTGGGGTTTTGATAGGACATTTTGTTATTGACTTGTGTAACATGTAATTGATCAGAATGGTTCAACATTTTAACCCAACAACAATTCTGCATTTTCAGTTCTCCAACTATGAAATTCCTTATAAATTGTTCAGAATACAATTCCAATTCCTTCCTTGTCTTCTTACAACTTTGTCCTTGTTTTCATCATATTTACAAATTGGTCTTTTATTACCTTTTAACTTTTGTTATAATCATCTCAAGCAATTATTTAGCTTGCATTATGAAGTTTTGTATGTCCAGTCCAAAGACAAGGCCTGCCCTATCCTCGTTTTCATTCTCTACCTATAACTCTAGCCCTTGCACATGACAGGTGCTCAGTAAATATTTTATTTGCTTTCGTTTGAAAAGGTCTCATCTCCTTCCAGAAAATACTGTAATTCAGTGTTAAACAACTTTGAATTCTCAGGTGTTGGAGTGTTATAATCCACCTCTGAGATGAGTGGAATATTTTCTCTTACCCAAGGTGATGGAACTGTTATCACTCTTTGTCATACTATGAAGACAAAACTTTCTGCTTAGAAGATCAAAACAGAAAAAACTATCTCTGGAGATCAAGACATGTTTCTGGACATCAGGAGACCTGTGACATGGGAGAAAGGGGTAGAACCTAAAAATGAAGAAAGTGGAAGAAGCAGAGAAGATGAAGGAGGAGGAGGAAGAAGTAGGAAGAGGAATAACAGGCAGAAGAAAAACAATCATTTTCCTATAAATTACGTTTCTTAATAATGAACATTAATATTTCATTAAAAGCGAAGGATGAGTTATATTTATGCATCAATTGCTAAAACATTTTCCATTTTGATGAGTCCTTCTGAGTTCGTATAGAATGCTTTCTATTCTTATGCAAGCGACCTTTTATCATTATGATTAGCTGTAACTTCATTAAATTCCTGGTTCTATTGTACAATTACTGTCAAAGAACAGGGACTATAGGTCAACTTTTCCACAACCAAAACTCATTATTTTTATTAACTGCCCTCTGTTTTCTTTTGTTTCGGAAAAAAAAAAAACAAAAAACAAAAAACTAGAAACTGAAGACATGTATATTCTACTTCCCATAGTTATTCTGTTATTTTGTAATTATGACTTTGGACAAGTCATTTATTCTGTCAGAAGTAATACATTTATTTATTTAGGTATCAGGAATTGAATATGGGGGCACCTAACCACTGAGCCACATTCCCATCCATTTTACTTTTTAGTTTGACACAGGGTCTCACTAAGTTGCTTAGGCTCTCACCAAATTGCTGAGGCGGCTTTGACTTTGCAATCCTCCTGACTCAGCCTCCTGAACTGCTAGGATTACAGGCATAAAGCACCATGCCCCACAAGAAGATGTACTTTTGTTTTTAAAGTGAGAATAATAGTACCTAATGATGTATGTGCAAGTATTCTATGTTAAATTTCACTTCTAAAATTTTTATCCATGTAAAAGAAAATCTTTTATAGTATTGGAGCAAAATGAAGGAAATATGTTGGAAAATAAACATTGCCATAAGCTCTCATTGTTGTCTGAAGAATTTTTGTATTACATTTTACCTAAGTATGTGCGAATGTGATTATAATTCTTATATTGTAAAATTTCTAAACAAAGCTTCACTTTATATACAAATAAAAATATGTAGCCAAAACTCTTCAAAATAATTTAATGTGACAGATGATGTTTTGTTATATTGGTGAAACTAAATGATCTATGTGAATTTAATTGTATAAAAAAGTACATATAGGCATTTATTTCATTTTCTGTCAACTTGTGTATTTGTAATGTTGAGCCCGATGGATCATTCCTTGAACCATGGCCATCACTGTAATCATTTTTCTTTTTTAAAAATAATTAAGCCACAACTCATGGTTTTCAAAGAACCATTTGTGTGACAGTCCATCCCCCAAAAGTAAACTACAAGAAATTTTGAAGCATAATTTAATGAAAAATCTTTCATTGTCTATTTTTGTGTAATCCTCACAAATGGCTGTACGTTGTGGTATACAAAGATAGATTTGCACAGATACCCATGAGCAACATGGAGGGATTTTCAGCTTTGCTTGGATTTCCTGGAGTTTGGTATGATTATACCACTATGTGATGTGCCCTGTGATCATTTAATTATTCAATCATAATTCTTTACTTGAACTATAAAACCTGGGTAATTTTTTTACCATGATCTGTGATGTCACTTACTGTTCATTTGATACAAAACCCCCATTTATATATTAAGTCTGCTCTGTTCTTTTCTCATTAGCCTGTGACAATTAATGTGGAACATTATTCCACCACACTGTCATTTTCATGATGTCAAAACATTCTGGATTTATTAAATAAATTATGAAGCTAAAATTCTAGTCTGTGAAAATATCTTTCAATTATAGCTGATCACTGTAAAAGAGAAGTTTTGTCTTCATAATTAGCAAAAGAATCCAACAAGAGTACAATAGCAGACACATGATGATCGCTGTCTCATTAATGATAGGACATGATCACCTAACGCATTTCTGACTGAATGTGATCATTTGGTACCAACGTGGAAACTCACATATAACCCTGAGCAGTGAAATCATGTGGCCGGTCCTGGCCATAATATGACTTTCTAGATGGTTCAGAATGTGTTCTCTCCTTTTGTGTTTTAAACATTGCAATCGATCTGAAAATTGTCAATGAAAATATAAAATGTTCAGTCCAAAAACCTGAATTTATGGATCTCACTCATTCTTCACAGACTCCCATGGGTGAACAGACACAGCAAATGAATACATCCAACACCAATAATCATTGGATATTCATCAGAGAGTACACAATATGTTTGTAATGTTGTATTCTATGGGTGCTTTCCTTTATGTGATCTTTAATTTATAGTATTAGGACTGAGGTGGGCATTTGATTATACCTGCTTCAACAATGTTCTAGACTAATATTATTTTAGCCATGCCCAACATCTAGGACACCAGGGTCTTGATGGGTCTTTTATTCTGTGAGTTAGAAGCGATGCCAAACTACTCCAAGAGAAGTTTGTCCTTGTTTGGTGACTCCCAAGACTTTCTTCGAAGGGAAGGGAAGATGGTCTTCAATTCAGTCAAGTGTCTTTGCCAGGTTCTTTGATTGCTGATGAGAAAATGTGTCAGCTTCAGAAGCTGCTGGGTTTTGTGCTTCTTCATGAACATGAAGCAAGGAGGAATGGTGTACTGCACACTGTTGGGGAGTTCAAAAGTGAGTTCTTCACCTCTCTAGTCATATCAGAAGTAAAACATAAATGGACAAATTCCTGAAGGGCTAGGATTCATCCATTCCTTAATATCAAGAGCTCTGAACCATTTCTGTTTTGCCACATATGAAAGGTGTCATTCATGCACTCAACATACAGATATGAATAAATGCAGGTTTTGATGAAACCAAGAAAGAAAAATAAAACTAAGATGTTGAAATGAAACACTTAGTAATAATTCATGATCTCTCTAACTCTGGACAAAATGGTAGATGGTATTATGTCCATTTCCAGGGGAGGAAATTGAAGCTCAAAGAGGCCAAGTAACAATGACTGAGGGGTAAATGCCTCAGTAATTGTTATCCCCACATGCTATTTTTCTCTGTTCACTGTCTCTCATCATTTTAGCCTATTTTAAGGAGGAGTAACATAGCCTTACAAGGAGATTGATCAAAGAAGAGTGCAGCATTACTTGAGAGCAGGAATTGTACAGGTGAGAATGGGTCAGGCCTCAGCTATGGATTTGATTCCTTCTCACTTGTCAACCTAGACCTAAAGAGGGAATCTCTGGATATAGTCCAGATTCATGAAAGGGAGGGTTGAAAGTCGTTCATTTGGTTTTGCCTCTGTAAAGTTGATAAAAGCATTAAGTTGATATTGAGAAACCATGGTAGGAAAAAAAATGCAAACACATGCAAATAAAAAATGACAAGTCATATTGTCACTTTAGAAAAAAGCTCTGATAATACACATCTTGGGTACAAACAGATTCAAGTAAAACCACTGGAAGTGTTGCTTGTTATTTAACTATATCTGAAATATCCTCACTTTCAATCCCTTCTAAAGTACTTGTGACATGTCAGGTACTCCTCTACATCATTTATATGCATTTTCTCATTTAATCTTCAATACAATCCTATAAGCAGACAGTGTCATTGTCTTCCTTTTACACATAGGTGGACTTGGACCTTGAGAGTCTAGGTAAATGACCCCAGATCGTACATGTACTAAGGGTACCTATGGGGCTCAAACCCAGATGGTTGGCCCCCAGAGTACATCTTGTCACCAGCACAATCTGCTGTCTCCTTCCTGCCCACTTCTCATGGCCATCTCCCTTGGTCTTCATTCTGAAGTTGGTCATGGGCTAACCAACCACTGGGTGTTAAGAGGAAAGAAGGACCCCTCCTTCCCACTCTACGATCTTCCACTGGGAAATGTTATATAGTCTCACTTGTTACAGATCCACACTTGTTATAGATCCACACATGCCAGACCATCTCCTCACACTGTCCAATTTCCGGGAAGCCTCTCCAATGCCTTTGATAAAATTCCATAGGAAAGCCATTATGTAGCTCTGAAATATAACAAGAGGGAGGCAGCAATGGCGGCACAAGGAGACACACAATGCGTACTCCGAGGTCATCACTTAGGATAAGTCCATTACCAGGACCGATCCATTCATCCCCTCAACAATGCTTTAAGATGAGTATTATTTTTGCCGTCATTGTATAAATAATCAAAGACAGACCATAGAACTTTCAAAACAGACTCTTATGCTAGGATCTATTATTGCTGCAATTATATAGGGAAAATCTTGATGATATGCACTAGAAATATCTCCAGGATATATAAAGAACCCAAAAAACTTAACATCAAAAAAACAAATAACCCAATCAATAAATGGTCTAAGGAACTAAACAGACACTTTAGAGAAGAAGAAATATGATCAGTCAACAAATCTATGGAAAAACAAACTACACTGAGATTTCATCTCACTCCACTTAGAATGTCAATGGTCAAGAATATAAGCAATAATAAATGTTGACAAGGATGTGGGGAAAAAGGTACACTCATACATTGCTGGTGGGATTGCAAATTGGTGCAACCACTATGGAAAGCAGTGTGGAGATTCCTCAGAAAACTTGGATGGGAACCACCATTTGACCCAGTAATCCTACTCCTATGTTTATACCCAAAGGACTTAAAATCAGCAAACCACAGTGATGCAGTCAAATCAATGTTTATAGCAGTTCAATTTGCAATAGCTATACTATGGAACCGACCTAGGTGCCCTTCAACAGATGATTGGATAAAGAAACTGTGGTATATATACACAATGGAATATTACTCAGCCTTAAAGAAGAATGAAATTATGGAATTTGCCTGTAAATGATAACTGGAGAATATTATGCTAACTGAAATAAACCAATCCCAATGAACCAAAGACTGAATGTTTTCTCTGATATATGACTGATAATTCACAATAAGGGGTTGGAGGAAGAATAGAGTTAATTTGGAGTAGACAGAGGGGAGTGAAGAGAGGGGAGTGGAAATGGGAATAAGAAAGATAGTAGAATGATCAGGCATTACTATCCTATATGCATATATGATTACACAACCAATGTAATTCTACAGCCTGTACAACAGGATGAGAAGTTATACTCCATATGTGTTTAATATGCCATAATACAATTCTTCTATCAGGTATACCTAATTAGAACAAATAAAAAAATGAAAGTAGATAAATTTTAAGAATAAGGATATTAGCAGCTATAGTAGTGTGTGCCAGCTACTTGGGAGGCTGAGGCAGGAGGATCACAAGCTGGATGCCAGTCTCAGAAACTTAGCAAGACCCTGTCTCAAAGAAAACAATAAATAAATGAGGGCTGAGGATGTACCTTAGTGGTGAAAAGCTTCTGAGTTCAATCCCCAGTACATAAATAATAATGTGTAGGTGCATTAAACTCTTAACCTCTTTTACGAGGTTTTCTTCCCCCCATGAGAACATGGATTCATTATTCTGAACAACTTCTTTCTAGAGAACATTTGTAAGACAACTGGGTTCATAATGTGGTGATTCTTAGCCCAGTAAATCATCATTGAACTCTATTTTATGATCCCCAGAGCAGAGCGATGTTTGGTCTCTCTCATTGTAACAGGGAAACCTTCAAGCTGTGGGCTTGTCCTTGGCTTCTGACACCCATCTTTAGCGGGGGTCTCTGCAAAGAGAAACATGTGCTGCACTCCACAGTCCCGGATTCTTTTTTTCTTTTTTTTTTTTCTTCCTTTTTCTTTTTTGTCCATTTGACAGTTGCAAAACAATAAGATAAAACAAAGTATTCAATAAGTGTTTGAGGCTGGGGATAAATTTTACCATAATGTTTTACTATAGATGCAGTATCTGAAACTTAATTTGGCTTCTCTCAACAACAGCTGTGATGGAAGAGGCAGCTGTTTTGAAGCAAAAATGGCTTTGGACTGGGAATCAGGGGATCCAAGACGGAAACCCAGATATGTCCTAGCTTTATGATGCAGCTATTACACTCTTTTGGTGGTCAGTTGTATCTTCTGCAAAATGGGAATAATTCTGTCCCACAGGATTAGATACTACATATAAAGGAATACTTCATAAACTACTGAATGGATAAGCATTCTTAAAATTAAGTAAAGTTGTAAGAGTTGCAAACTCTAATGGGTTGGGTCAGAGGAAACTATTTCTCTTGATGAAAGATTTAAATGCATTTGGTGCCTCCTCAGCCTCTTCCTCTTCTTCTTCTTCAAAAATTCGAATAAAAATGAAGATTGGTAAGTACATGTAAAACTTTGCAAAGCTTTAGGCACAGGTTGGGAGAAAATACAAATTGTTGGTAATGCCGTAAAAAGCTACATAGCAATAAAAATGCATCATGACGATACCAGGAAAACATCTGTTTCTTAAAAATGCTCACCAGCACCAGGGCTCAGTTTAAGGCCTCTCCTTTCAAAACAAAAGAACAGAACAGTACTGAGATCTTGCTGCAAGAGCAATCCAGTTATCTGGGTGGATTAAAGAAAATGGATAATTCATTAAAACTATTGCAGTGGTGGGGAATAATTATAATCCTCAAAAATTTCAAAGGCAGAAAAGCAAAGGAAGAGAAGAGCTATTTAACTTGATCCAGAAGATGATGCAGAAATGAGAGAAAACAAAATCTGGGGAAATGATTTTTGGTAATTAGACAATTAGCACGAAGAGTTCCTAAAGGACCCCAAAGATTTAGATAGGGGCAGAGCACTGACATAAGATCCATTAAAAATATCTTCAACTACAGATCCCCATCCCTATTGTAAGGGAGAACCCTCTTGTCTTTGAAACTTGACTGGATATAAATATCAATGGGGTTGACCTTCCTTCCTTCCTTTTGCAGTGCCAGAGATCAACCCCTATTATACTAGGTAATTGCTCTACCACTGAGCTACATCCCCAGCCTTGAACTTGATTATTCTTATAAGCATTTGTAAACCTACACATAAAATAATAAGTTAATTTTCCAGGAAGAAAAACCATTGAGAATCTTGAAGCTTCATACTCATGAATGGAGATTCAAATGTATGATAGCTGAGATCCATCATCTTCCAGGCTATAGAAAATATTTAGTCAGTAATTTAACCAATGTTTGCTGAGCACCTACCCACTAGTATCCAGGCAGAATGCTAAGAACTTCATTTATATCGTGAAATACAGCAACTCTAATTTCTCTGATATTTCCTATGTTTCCTCTAATTAAATATTGTGTCATATTTATCTACTGTCTAAAAGTAATAGCAAGCTCCATGAAGGTAATGATAAAAGACAGACAGGGTTTTTACAGCATAGCAGTCAGGCCTCTGCATGGACTTCCTGTATGAATAGTAAGTGTATATCCAACATAATGTCAAGAAGAGGGACAGGTGGCAAGATGTATGGGTTCTAGAGCAAATTTATTGTAACTGCTCCAAAACATCACCAACTCCCAAATTTCTCTTAGATTCACAAACATGCCATGTCATAATATTCATTTAAAAATGTAAATGCATTTTTTTTCTTGGATAAATAGTCATTAAATCCTTAAGGAGCAAACAGCGTCAAAGTCAAATATGTACAATGGAGACAATCCCAGGGCTATTCAGGTACAGACATATCTAAATAATGAAAGACAGAGTCATTAGCCAAGCTGACTTCAGGTATGTTAGTTAAATCTTCATGACATCTAAGTAAGGACAGAAAATTTTGATGGATTTCTCTAGTCTTCTTTCCTTATTTTATGTGCATAAGACTTCTTTATTTCTAACAGTAGATCAACCGTAAGCATCTATAATATGGTAAATATCAGAAAAGAGACATCATTAATTCTGTCTTTTAGTCTAGAAAAGACCAGCTAAAGAGAAGTTATTTCATTAGTACTTTCCGCTCTATGCCAAATACCTACACATGTTCTCGTCAGTGTGTGCGTTAAATTACTTACTGAAATGGATATTTGTCTTTACAAAGAAATAATGGTTTCCTCCTGTCTCTCAGTAACAGGAAAAATTTCCATCTTTACTGGGGTAAGATTAAAAAGCTAATCAGCATTGCGGTCTCTCTGAGTCTGCAGATGTGCGCTCCTGAAATCCACAGTGGATTTGGATTACCTGGTGATATTTGAACTGCCCCTTCAGCTCTGCTTGTTCGTTTGTTTAACACTTTGTTCAGCTTTATTTTTAAGTGACTCTGACAGTCCTAACTAAGGAACAACATGCTCCAGATAGCTGTTTGGGCCCAGGGTTTTAATGATTTAAAAATTATCTCATTCACTTTGGTTTAAATGTAGAAATGCCTGCAGATGGGAGGAGGGCCAAATTAAGAGCAAAGGGTGTCTATTCTGGAAGCTGGGCCAATGTTTGCAGAGAGCTGTGGGCTTCCCTGAGAAGAGTTTAGCACAGTCAGCTACCTACCCCCCAATTAAAGAGAGGGGATGTTTGGATTAGAGTTATCCATTTATGTATATTTGAAAAGCTAACTTTTCAAGGGAAGCATAACTCACATCAAATTCTTCATTTCAATCCTTAGGTACTCACTGCAATGCTTGGCACACAGTAGGCATGCAAAGAAAAAGAATATGGAAGGATGAAATCATTTTTTTTCTCTGCATTGCTAATTGGCTGAGGTCAAATCTCTGACAGGACCTGGTGTCTTGAGCATCGCTGTAGGTCCTCAACCAAGACTTGCTGAGTGATTGAAAGACCAACCTGTTTCTCATTCTACTGAATGCCAAGCCATGGAGCAGGAGTAAACAGAGTTAAGAGGAGATGAAAGAAGGATTGCTGAGCCACAGTGAGAGGTTAGAGAACACGCATTTGTGGCAGAGCCAATCAGCATGTTTTTAGAAATATCTCTAACAAAACTTGGCAGCCTGGGAGACAGAGAGAAAGTGAGAGAGAGCAAAGGGGAAAAAACAAAAAAAGATAAAGAGAAAAAGAAAAACTCAAAACATAACAAAAAAGCAGATGGCAGTGGTGAGTGATTCCTGGGTGGGGCTTTGTGCAGTAGATGGAGTCACAAGTTCCCTGTCCTTTCTGTCATTTATTCTCCTGGTGTCTTGGCTGGTATGCTGGTTTCTCTTACAATAATTCTAAGAATGCAAGGGAAGTTCTAGAGTTGGACAAACTCAGTATCCAAAAGTGCCCCTGCATTTTACGTGGCTACTTGTCTGAAACAGGCCTTCATCTTTAGTTTACTTTAGGGTTGGCTTTTCTGTCTCTCCCCATCTCCTCACTTCTATTTTCTTTCTCATATTCAGGATTACCATACCATTTCATAATTAAAACCAAAATGTTTATGAGAAGTGAGGGAAAAAGAGCTACTAATGGTTACAGCCAGGGCTGCCGTTTCACTGTTGTAGGGGCCCTTCCTGCAGAAAACACATCAAAAATCATATCTTATGACTTGTGCTAATATAATACAATCCAGGCTCTTGTATAGTCCAGGCCAGATTCAGTATAGCATAGCACACACATTTTTTTCTTCTGATTTTAAAATAAGTTGAAACAGCTTTGTGGGTCCCTAATAAGACACACCCTGAACCCACTGCCTTCTGTGCTTGGGGGAGAAGACAGCTCCATTGCCCCAGGACTAAGGTGCAACTGGTCTGCTCTGGGTAGGGTCACTCTATAGGACTTAGAGTTCTGTTAATGAAGGCTACACTCCCTTGGACTCCCCGTTCCCTGAAATGGAGCTTCTGGCCCATTCAAAAGGTAATGAATTATTTGAGCTATTACAATCATCCACTTCGAGTACAAAAGAAAAAAATGACATGATAACCTGTGAGGCAGGTCTGGTTGCCTTAGACAGAGGCTGGGTGTGCGGTAGGCTGGGTGGAAGGCAGAAGCAGTTTCCATAAGGCTTTGCTGAGAATTCCTTCAGTGAGAGAGAGTAGGGGAGGGAGTTTTGCTGATGACCAGGGCTGTGCTTCTCTGAGTCTCCCTAAGAGTAAGGCAAAGGTTCTGGCCTGCTGTGTTCCTGGGGAAGACATCTAGCTAAATAGCAAGCTGGTTAGGGAGCCAGCTTTGTGGTAGTGACATTAGGAGATCTGGATTTTTGTCAAAAATCCATGAGCAGGGGGCTTCTTCGTTTCCCTATCATGAAAGATGATGAACTTAGCATGAGTTTAGTGTGGAGTTCCTGTCCTGAGACACTTCTGTAATAAGATCTGCCTTGCCATTCACACCCGAACAGTCTGTGACTTCTACTGTAGACACCTTTTGTATGGAACATTAGCTTACCTCGCCAACATAGATGTCAGCTTCTGTGGAACTCTATGTTAGAGCTAAGCCTATGTCATCACAGACTCCAAATCCCTGATTTCTTTTTTCTTTTTAAAAATCAATCAATAATAATGTATACTTTATGAAATACAAAGTAGTTTCCTTATATGTACATCTTATTAAATGATCAAATCAAGCTAATAAGCACACTCTGCCTCACATACTTATTTTTTATGATTCAAAATATTAAAATATTCTCTTTCTTAATTATGAAATACATGACACATTCTGATCAACTCAAGTCACCATGGAGTACGACAGAGCTCAAAAGTCATTCATCTTAGGTAACTGAAACTTTGACCCTCTGACAGCTCCCTGGTTACACTGCACCACTCCACTCTCTAGAGGGTAACCACTGTTCTGCTCTCTACTTCTAAGACTGATTTTTCAAGAATCCAGGTCAAGGTGAGATCCTGTCTTATCAGTGGAACTTCACAGCCAGTTTGTGGCAGAGCCATTAGGCTTTAGACTTACATCCTTTGGGTCCCAGTTTCCTTATTCTGAAATTTTATGTTATGTCTTTGCCTGAAATTTCACATTCTTCATCTTTGAAGGCCTCTTCACAGCTTTGGAACTGTTACTTAACCATTATCTTCCTCTTTCTTCCATGAAGTTCTACTGCAATTATTGTATTACATTTTTCTTCCTCACTTCTTCTATCAGCCCAATAAGTCAAGACTTTTCCAGGGTGTCCAAAACCATACCCATCTCAAAATTCCCATAATCCCTTCAATTCTCATGGCCTTGATATTAATGCACTTCTGGCAACTTTTACTTCTACCACTTTGGGCTCATCTTTTCTTAAGACTGACCTAAGTTCAATAACCCATATTAGAAGAGTTTCTGTGTCCTGTTACAACCACTGTGTCTTCTCCCTGTTCTTTCTCCTGCCTCTGACTTTCCCCTTTATCAGGGTTGCTGTGGCCTCAACTTCACATCGGTTGTCCCTGTTCTTCACCTACCTTCCCTGGGTCCCAAGACTCTACAGCAGGCACTGCCAAGGAGTTCTTTCTCAAAACACTAGACTCACTCTTTAGCGACCCTGAAATCATGCCAAACCTCCACTATTAGTTGCTCACCATTTGTAAGTTGGTCATTCACTCCTAAACTGCCAAGCTTTACTGGATAAATTCATGAGAAAGTTTCCATTGAATCTGCCTTGCTCTTGTTCCCTAACCTCACTTTTAGACATCTTATTGCTCAGGATCTCAGGATCTTACGCCTCTTTGAACTTTATATCCATTTCCTCTCAAGGAAAAAAAAAAGATGTTCTAACATTTTTTCCTACGTTTTTGATGCCTCATCTCAGGCGTACCGTCCTCACTCTGAGCAGATGACCTTCCTTCCTACTTCACTGAAAAAGCCGAGGCCATCTGGTACAACCTCCCTAATCTTTCCTCTTCTCCATCTGTCACCATGCTTCACTTCTGAAACTTTCTCTGGTATCTTCATCTTTCCTTCTCTTCACTCCTGTTTCTATCTCCTTTCCATAAAAAAAAAAAAAAAAAAAAAAAAAAAAAAAAAAAAAAAAAAAAAAAAAAAAAATCTGGGCTTTAAAAAAATAATAGAATTAAGATAGACTCGACATCTTGACATGCTTTGTATGTCTAGCTCTGGGGTGACATTTAGAAGTAGATAACTCATGTATCAGGAAACCAAGAACTGCTGAGTTGGCAAAGCTTCCTCCCACACCTGACATCACCAGCACCACTGGACTCTTGGTCCCCTAACTGCTTGGTTTCTGCTGAAGCTACAGAAGGTACCTCTTCCTTCTTCAGTCATGCCAAGTTTTTCTCTAAAAGTTTTTGCTCGCATAAACATGCAAGAGAGCTGCCAATTTTCCAAACAAAATTATTTTGTCTTTTATAATCAAGAGGAGATCTTACTATTTTTTCCTTTGCCACCATATGCATTAAAAAAATAAAATAAAATAAAATAAAAAAGCTATGTACACCCTGTTTCTATTAACTGATGTTTGTAATTCACAGAAAATTATCTCTGGGCTCCAAATCCTAATGAAGAATTGAAATGGAATTTTCTGATTCTTCCCTAACTTTGCCCTCTTTGTAGTATTTTAAACTATCTTTAATGACCTCTACCTCCTTTTGTATTCTCTTTTTTCCTTGGTCCTATAGACTAGCAGTATCCATTGTTTTCCTCCATCTTTTAAGGTTTTTTTTCTCCATCTTTGTTGTTTTCTAACCCTGAAATGTAATCACTCCTTGAGAGTCTCTTTATCCCCTTTACCTGAACCCCCTTCCCTTGATATCCTTTATGCCCTTGCCTTGAGCAATTATTTCTAGGTTAGTAAGTTCAAATATTATAACCCCTCACCTTGTTCTAATTAACCACAGTCTTGAATTCACAAAAAGTATCAACCAAATATTTACAGTTAGTTACAACACTGGCATCCCAGTATAACTTAAAATGTGGCATAAAAATAGAATGTATTGGATTATCTGTCCCCAAATTAGGCCCCTCTTCTTGCTTTTTTACTTTATTCTCTTACTCCTGACTCAAGAAACTATGACCCTATTTTTTAATTCCTATTTCTTCTTTAACCATCATAACTGAACTGTGGCCAAACTCCTCGGACTGTGGCAGCCTATGTATCTGATAGTAATAAAGAGTTAGAATATTAGGACCCCATCTACACTCTTTTTAAAAGATTGCCATTTTCCATCTTCTCCTACAATTCTGATGGTTTGAAGTTCATCACTGTGCAAAGCAGTACATTTCATTTGATAAAATGTTCTCTTGATCTCATGTTCTAATGTTCTCTCTGTTGGAGTGAGAAAATTTTAACTTGATAACAGTTTTCATGAATAAGTGTTGAAAATTGCCAAATGTTCTTCTGCATTGATCAAGATACGTGTATTTTTGTTCCCTTTACTTATTAATATTGTGAAATATATTGATTGATTTTTTCAATCAATAATCAATTAGTTTAACATTTAAATGTTAAAACATGTTTAACATTTTAATGTTAAACTAATTTTGCAAATGTGTAATAATTTCCCTTTGAAATACTTCTAGACTTTATTTTCTGGGATGTTTTTAGGTATTTTTGTGTCTATAATCATGAGGGGTATTATTCTGTATTTTCATTTTTTAATATAGTATTTTTATCTGGTGCTGCTATTAGAATAATGTTTATCCAATAAAATGAGCTGGGAAGTGTGACCTTCTCCTCTATTTTCTGAGATAGTTTTTAGACATACTTATTTGTTTTTCCTTAAGTATTTCCAAAAATTTACCAGTATAAGTCACTTGAGTCTCAAAATTAAGGATAAATATAATTCTTCTTTAGCTTTTCTTCTTTTATTTCTTCTTGTGTTAATTTTGATAATTTGTTTTATGGAATGCTTTACTTTTAATTTACTGTTGAATTTGTGGTCCAAAGTTCTTTATAATCTCTCCCTCCAATATCTTAATGTTTGTAGAAACTCTAGTTTGGTCTTTCAAATCTGTCTTCTCATTTTTACTTTATAAATCTAAACATTTATAAAACTCATTGATCTTTTAATAGGCCAGTTTTTGTTTTTGTAAATTTTTTATTGGTTTCATGTTTTATATTTCTTTCATTTTTACTTTAAACAGTACTATTTCCTCCCTTCTACTTAATTTGGGCCTATTTTGCTCTTTTTCTTAAGTTCAATTATTCTGTTCTTTAATGGAGAATTTAGATCTTGTTTTCTAACTTAATCACTTTGAGCAAAAACTCCCCCTATTTACTACTTTAGATGCATATGTCTAATATATTGTGCTTTATTTTATTCACAGTATTTTCTAATTTCCCTTGTAGTTTTTTTCTTAAGTAACTTAAAATATGTTTTCCTCAATACTTATGGATTTTTCACAATTTCCCAAACTTTGAGTAATATTTTAATTCTTTCATAGCTGGATAACATATTCAGCATCATCAGATATTTATGGAATCTTCTTTTATGGCACAGTTTATGGTATATTTGAGTGAATAATTCATATGTATATGAAAATAATGTACATTTTACTGTTGTGTATCATTAATTATGGGTCGATTAGTTCATATGAATTGATACATTTTGCCATCAACTTCTCCTATTAAACTGAGAGGGGGCATTGAGACTTTAATAATGATTGTGGACTGGATTCTTGATGCAGTTCTGTGACTTTTCATTTCATATATTTAAAAGAACTATTGTAATAGCATATACATATAGGATTCTTAAGTCATTTTAATGAAATAACCACTGAAGAAACATCCTTTTTAATGCCTTGACTACTCTTTAAGTAGTGTTCACACAGATACTTCAGTTTTTCTTAAAGTAATGATTGTATGGTATAACTTTTTTCTCTCTTTTAAATGTTATTCCATCTCTATTTGTATGGTTGATGTCTGTTTCTTGTACATAGCATATCATTGTGCTTAACTTTGGTCATCTAATCTGTCAATCTGTGTATTATATTTATAGTGCCAAGCCATTTACATTTAGTGTAATTATTGGTGTAGCCAAGGGCACCATTGTGCTATTTTTTGTACTTTGTCTCATCTGAGTTTTCTTTCTTTTTTCCCTTTTCCTGGTTTCTTTTGGTGCATGTGCTCATAGTTTTTAGTATTCTATTCTTTCTTTCACTTTTAAGCTGCATCCACTTGTTTCATTTTTTTTAATTAGTGGATATTCTAATATTCTTTAACAATATTCTAATATTCTTTAACAATAAGTTAAAACTCTACATTGAAATAGTAAGTATGTTAAATTATTCTCACTTGAGTATAATGTACATTCATTGCCACAAAAATTTTCTATTCCTTTGTTTTTTCAAAAATTTTACATATACACATCTACAATTCTCAAGGTACTCTTAGTTTTGTATAGATTGGTAAATTATGTTTTAAATAAATAAGAGAAAAAGTCTTTTGCATTTACTTATATTTTCTTTTAAAGCCTTTTTCATTCTTTTCCATAGATTTGAATTTTTATATTATATTATTTTTTCTTGGGCCTAAAAAATTTCCTTTAACTCACCTATATTTCAAGTTCAATGGTGATGAATTTTTGATGGAAAAACTCTTCTTTAATCTCCATTGTGAAAGACACTTTTACTAGATGTAGTTTTTGTTTAGCAGTTTTACTCTATTAACTTAACATATTGTTCTATTATTTTCGTGTTACAATTCTTACAAAAATTTAGCCTTTATTTTTATCTTTGATCTCATTTAGTCAATATATTTTTCTAGCTGTTTTTTAGATTTGTTCTTTATTGGTTTATAACTATTTTGTTACAATGTGTCTTGGTATCATTTTATTTGTGTTTATCTTTCTTGGTGTCACTGAGTTTCTTAGAACTTTGAATTTAAATTGTTTACATTGATTTTAGAGAATCTTGCATTATTTCTTCAAAGTTTCTTTTTATTCTCCTGTTGGGAATCTACTACCATTTATATTCAAACACTTAAAAATGATCTATAGATTACTGATTACAATTTGTAGGTTTTCCTTAGTTGTTTTTCCTTTCATGTGTAGTCTTTCTTTTGCTATGTCATCAAATTTACAATCTCTTTTTCTTCAGTGATTAATCTGCTATTAAACTGATCCTATGAATTTTTATACCCAATATTATGTTATGACTTAGAACTTCTATTTTATTATATTTTATATCTTCCACTTTTTCTCAACATATTCATATTTTTCTTTAAATACTAAAATATATTCAGAAAGTTGGCTTTGAATCTTTGTCTGATGATTCCATCATTTCCATGATTGTAGAGTATGCTTCTGTTTAGTGAGTTTTTTCCTGATTATTGGTCAGGTTTTCCTGGTTCTTCTTATTTAGTGATTTCTTACTGAGTGCTGAAAATTATTAGTGCTATTTCTTTGTAGTATATGGATTTTGACATCTTCTTTTAAAGCAGGTTGATTTATTTATTTCTTCTTTTTTCTTTTGTATCACTTTGGTCTTTTTTTCAAGGTATTGTTTAAACTCTTTCATGACCAATCTAAATAAGCCTTTGCCTTAGGGGTAGCTTATGGCCTGGCTTTTCTGAGATCTCTGCTCTGTTCATCATTCAAGACCTTCCATCATTTAACCCCAAACTTCCATTCCAGTTCTATCAGCTCTTGCCCTTCCAATGTGCATCAGGCTCCAGTCAATCAGATCCCTTGTTTTGATTATTCTGATGGCTCCCTTTGTTTACAATTGCATAATTTTCTCTCTTTGCTTATTTAAGTTATGTACTTTATTCTATTTATGGGTTATATATCACCACCTCCATGAAGCTCTCACGGATCACCTACATGAGATGTCATTTATTTTTCTTCCAAGCTGCTAATTTTCTTGATTTGGCTCTAATTTGTTAAACTTTGCATTGTAACTGTGTGTAGCTAAATGATTGCACCTTTTATTAGCCTTAGCTTTCTCTTCTGTAAAGTGGGAGGATAACTAGATTTCCCAGATAACTACAATAATGAAATGAAATCCTGTCTGTGCAAAGCTGCCCGTGTTGTTTTGTTATTACCATCCTGATGATCATGTCAACCTTATAATGCTGAACTCTGCTTGGGAGGAACAACTGGTCATCTTCAGCATTTTGTAACAATTTTGGCTTTCATCTTCAGACATTATCAGTCTTTTATCTGTCCACTCTGAATCTTCCAGGTCATGTCAGTTCAGGTATTCTCTCTATATGAAAAAATAATGTAAACAAACATAATTATCTGCATAATGTCCCCAACACAGATTCCTCAAGAAATTTGATATGTAAGGTAAACTGTATTTTGACTTGATGTATTTAGACACTTTTCTTAGTATGTTTAAAATTTTTTTGTCAGATGATGTGGTTTAATGGTTGAATGACCGAAAAGTATTAGTACATATTCATTTATTAAGTGCTTGTTGGGTTTACAATAGCGTGTTAGGTACTCTAGGCCAAATAATAATACTAACACTTGCTGGGAATATGTTCTGGACTGACCATTGTGCTCAAGGCTTTTATATACATGAACATGAATTTAATCCTCTAGGAAATAGCTGGTTACAATTTTATCCCCATTTCTTGCATAATGAAATCAAGGCTTAGAAGTGTTAACTAATCTGCCCACGAGGAGGCTTTCAATCCTGGCTGCATGTTAGAATCACTCGGGAGCTTTTAATAAATCACCATATCCCTTTGTACCCTAGACCACTTAAATTTGAATCTCTAGTGGTGTCTTCCAAGCATCAGTGTTTTAAAATCTCTTTCCAGGTGATCCAAATCCACAACTGGGATTGAGAACCATGGCTCCAGAGCATCTCTGCTATCCTTTGTATGAGTGTGTAAGTTTCTGCCCAAACTAATTAGATAGATACACAGGGATGAAACAATAAAGAACCAGTACAAAGGAACCAGGAGGTTACCAAAGTAAACACTGAATTACATATCCTACTGTAAGAGCAGCAGAATTTGAGAGAATGTCATTCAATTATAATTCCTAAGTGCGAAAGGGTTTGAATATAAAGGACGACCAAATGCTTTCTCCCTAGCAGAACAGGAGAGGCTTTTAAATTGCAGACGAGATCATGCCTAGTCTAAGAAAGGGTTTCTGCATTCAGCTGGACTAAGGGGCATAGGTTGTCTTCAAGACTCTTAACATAGGGTGTTTTAAAAATGATTCTAGTCAAAGGCAGGGCCTCAGACTGAGTGACCCCTCATAGCCTCTCTCAGCCCAGGAATTTTGTGACATGCATTGGAATGCAGACAGCTCATCACTGTGAGGAAAATGAAACAGCCATTGTGTCTTACTAACCCAGGCTGCTTGCCTCCTCCAGCCATCTCCACAAAGTTACCCTAAGCCATCAGAGCTCACTGTAGTTCTGGTCCCCAACAGTAAAATCCTGAGAACAATAGGGCAGTAATGGGAGAGTAGCAGAATAACTTACTCTATCCATCAAAGCAAAAACCATCTGTTTAAACATTTGACATTATTACAAGTTTGTACCCCATCAGAATAAATAAGTTAGGCCCAAGAGGCTGCATAATCAGTGCCCCATAAACAAATTGATAGGAAAAGATTTAAAATGAACCGTAGGGATTCAGGCATGTTGAGGACGCATCCAGCCCACCGGGAGTGATGGAGAAACCAAAGGAGGTGCTCTGTGGGTAAAAATAATGAGCACTGTGGACCTCCTGAAAAGAGCTGGCAAGTGTGTGGGGCTCCTGACGCTCACCTTCACCAGCAGGGACCCATCAACAGGGTTAGGCACCAAGTCCTTGGCACTTCCTTCTCTCTCTGCCATCCTCTCCCCTATAAAAGCTGGCCACCTAGTGCCAAATGCGCAAAGAACACACAGGAAGGGTGGCAATGACTGCCGAAGGAAAGCGTGGGAGGCAGAAGATGAGGAATATGTATAGGAAATGACTGTAGACACATCTGATCAAAATGTAAAATCTGACATTTATCTGTTTGCAATGCTGCAGAAAGGTGGTCTTGCCAACCATGGATGGGCCAGGAAGCAGTGGTTTTTCTATTAAGGGTAAATAAAATGAGGGTAAAATTTTAAGTTGAGAAATTTTTCTGTTGCTAGAAGGCAAATTACTACATGCAGTAGTACAAAAGAACAGGGGTAAACAATACAATATGCTGTGAATTGCGAATGCATGTGTGGTAATGTCATGAATATATTAACTTCCTTCATTGTCAAGGCAAGTGACAGAGGCTGCCTGAAATTCAGAGAGGAGCCGGCTGTCACTCTGCAGCTCAGACAGTTGGAGTCACATCTCTCCTAATAACAAAGTCTATTCTGTTTACATTTGACATGGTGAGCAAGAAGTGGTGGGTTGCTTTTTATAAGGAAATGAATGAAAGCTTGAATGAATGAAGGAGTGAATGAATAGATGGAGCCTCTCCACCCAGTCCTTCCTCAAGCCATCAGTCTTCCGTATTTGGGTAAAAACAAATCATATCTGACAGGAGCACATTTAGATGAATTTTTTAATATTCCTGGCAATGGGTTGTATTTATTTATTTTAACTATGTCAACATACTGCATATTTCTGACTCTAGGTCCCAGTGGTGTTTAATAAAAGAAACCTGAACAGCACTACAGTGTCAGAATCTAGGAGGGAGGAGGATCCAGATGAACTAATGAACAGAAGGGAACTTAAGACTGATGCCAGCGAGGGTTGGTGACAGGTTAACATTAGTTCTGCTTGGGCTGGGGGGTCTGGTGATCTGGATGTTCCCCCATTCTAGTGCATAACTGAGGCAAGGAAGTAAATATCCCATTGTGCTCAATAGCAGGATCCTGAGAAATCTTCTCAGAGTGAGGGAGGAAAAAGAGCCGGAGGCAGATTATTAGGTTGGAATTAAAATGCAGACAAGATTCATTAAATTGTTGACCCTCCTCCCCACTCCAAAAAAAAAAAAAATCAGGTTGCCATCTTAAATTGACAGCATTAGAGAGGAATTATGTGCACTGATTAATAAGTGAATGTTTTTACCATTATGATCGCGGCACCTGCTAGTTATGTCGACATTGAAGAGGCTCTCAAACTACAGTGTTTCCAATAATAGAGGTACCATGAGCTGAAAGTTGTGCACAAGTGTCAGTGCAGGGACACATCATTTTCTTACACAGTTGTGATGTTTAAAAATATTGCCACTATTCCTCTTGCCAGTTTCTTCCTCACCCTCCCGTCTCCCATTCTTACCTGTGTATTGTGCACAAAAAGCACATCGTTTACTCACATAAGTAAAGCGAAAGGGAATTTAGAGTCAAATCAGAAAATGCCAAAGAGAGTGAATTCCAGAGCAAGACAAGCATGCAACTCACCATTTAAAACCACATGATATAAAGTGATTTGAAAACATGTGTTATTCTTTCCAGGTTCCAAGAAAAATGGCAATTTTATCCAATTTGGGTGTTTGCCAAAGGTGCCATTTCACCAAATGTAGCTACGGTCATAAAAAAGGAAGCTTCAGAGTAGATTAACTGGCTTTGCTGTACTATAATGGTGCTTTAAATGAGCAATTTGAGACAATTAACCTGGAACAGGCACTTCTGAGTGCTTTATCCCTTTAACAGTTTTGGTTCTTCAAACAAGAACAGAGAAAATGAAAATTGGCTCCTTCCCATCATAGAATCTTCTGTATAACTTTGTGAATATGCATATGATCCATAAGGAGCGTGTAATGGGAAATCTAAACTATGTAATTTGGAGATGTAATACTCCATCAACCAAATAAAATCATTTAAAAAAATTAATGGGTATTTATGTGGCTGACTTAAGATAAAACTGTGCTCCATCTTTTAGTAATACTTACTAGCTCTTCCCTTGGATACAAAACACATATCTTTCATCTATGTATTTATTATTTACTGTAATGTATGGGGGGGGAAATCTTTTGGAATTATATGCAATTATTAAAGTATTAAAATGCTTTCGCACACTATCTGGGGATACTATTCTCTCCTTATATTTAAAAATAGCTATTCAGAAGAGAACAAAATAAAATGAATTTTGCTAATCAAAAGGAAGGAAGACTTCTAAGAATGTATTTAGATGATTATCTAATTTCAAACCACATATGAAATATTTGAGTGCCTACTACGTGCATAAGATTGTGATAGATAATATGGAGATGATTAATAGTAGCTATTATGATTATGAATGTGCTATTCTGAAAAGGTGATCCAGAAATGGTGCAGAGGAAGGAGGGAGCAGAGTCAGAGAGATAAGAATCTCTTACAGTGATTGAGGTGTCTTGATTGTCTTGTGGGGGTAAACCAAGTTAAAGAGAATGGTCCTTGGGAAAACTAGTGTTAAAAAAATCATTGCTGGCAGATTTGGAATTCTTAATAGAAACTCCTGGAAGCCGGAGGCATCTTTGTAATATGGAAATGGGAGAAGAGAAAACACATATATCTGCTTGGGAATTGAACTTTCCTTAATGATGTGTGACCCCTGCTTCAGATGCTTGAGGTTTAAGCCCCACCCCCAAGAAGATGGGCACATCTCTGCATTGCACAATACTGGAGACAGCAAGCACACAAGCCTGAAAGGTTGATTGATCAACTTGAAAAAGAAGTCAACAAACATCTTGTGTTTTGTAAAAAGTAAATAAAACTAGTTTTAAATTTCAAAAAATTTATTTTTCCACATTGTTAAATATAGTATTTCATTTTCAGACTTGATCTCATTTGATATATCTGCAACATTTTCCATAGCTAATCACTCTTTCTTTCTTGGAACCTTCTACACTCAATTTTCTAAATGTCCAGTTCCTCTACTTCAGTGGTTGATACTTAGATTTCTCTCCTGGAGTTTCCTCTTCTTCTCAACCTCTGACTTCCGCAAATGCTCCAACTCAGTGTTACAGATCTCCTTTGTCTTCAAGCATTCCCTAAGCCCCTATGTCTCTAACTTTGAGCTCAACCTAGGGCCCTGGTTGCGTATTTCACACTGCCTACACAGTAGATCCCTTTAACTTGGATATAAAAACCACATATTTTTCTGATATGTATTTATTATGTACTACAAAGTATGAGAGGGAAAAATCATTTGGAATTTTACGGAATTATTAAAGCATTAAAATGTTTTCATACACTATCTGGAAACGCTGTTCTCTCATTAAATATCTAATAGGGGTCTCAAAATGAACAAGGTCAATATGTCTTATAGGCATCTTAAAATGAAGTTTGAATATAACTGAACCCCAACCGTGCTTCTACTAACATTTTAATCTTAGAAAATATTATTATTTGAGATGAAAACCTCTAAGTTAGTTTTTAACCTTATAGAGTTCTATTTTTGTTCTGAATTTGCAGAGTGAGAAGTCAAGATTATTCTTTGCATAAGGGGAATGTGAAATTTCGCCCCTACTGTAGTGGTTTGGATGTGACAAGTCCCCCTGCATTAATGCAGGAATGTTTGGAGATGGGATTGTGAGAACTGTGACCTTATCAGTCCATCCTAGTTAGAGTGGACTTACTGGGTGGTAACTGTAGGCAGATGGGGCACCGCTGGAGGAGGTGGGTCACTGGGGGCGTGTCCTAGAAGGATTCATCTTCCCTGTGCCTCTCCCCAGTCCCTCCTGCATCCTGGCCACTGTGAGGTGAGTTGATTTCCTCTACACTGCCATTTTGCCATAATTTCCTGACTCATCTTGGAGCCAAAGCAATGGACTTGGCCGTTTATGGACTGAGTCCTCTGAAACCAAGAGCTCCAAGGAAACTTTTTTTCTTCTAAGTTATTCTGGTTGAGAATTTTTGTCACAGCAATGCACAGCTGACTAAAATACCTGCCCTACAGGTTATTCTTGCTCCTCCTCCCCATGAGTTGCTTAACCCATCCTACCCATTGATCTGATAAATAATTGTTGGACATGATGCACATGGTAGATTCAGACCCCAATGTATTAGACACAGATCTTGTTCTCACAATGCCTAGAATTGCATATCTGAAGAGATAACAGTATGCATTACAAATTCAAGAGCTCGCAAGAACATTCATGAATCATCCAACTAACTTAAAAAATCCAGCCCCTACCCAAATTTATATCTGCAAGAAATAATGGTTGATCTGTATTCTTCTTCCCTTCAGATTTTAAAGCATATGCCCTGAGGGTTTACCTTCAGGTCTGTAAATCACTTGGAGGAAAGGAGGGACAACCAAAGGTTAGTAGTCTAACTGCTTAGTTTAGATAAGTGGGGATGATGTGTTGGCTCAACAGATTGACATTTTCCAGACTATGAGGTCAGCAAGGTTGGGTGGGGTTTTCTTTCTTCTTCCCCTGGGATCCTTATAAATTCTAATTTATTTCCTTCTCATCTTCTACATTTCTCAACACTCAATGAGTACTTATTTGCATGGACCTGGATACCAGAGATAAAACTGCCTTTAAGGAAGATTTTTCATTCTGTAGAAGTTTAAAAGTCTAAGCAAGGGAGAAAAATCAAGTGAAAAACTTCTAAAATCAGGGCTCAGGTGCATTGAGTGGAGTTGGGGACACATGTTGGGAGTGTGGACTGTGCCACCTGGTGGGCTCAAGGCAGGTATATGAACAGAAGAAAACACTGGTTCTCCTCTCCAGACAGTGAGGAAAATAAGGACAAAGGTAAGAAGGTGCAAAGCAGCAAGGTTTAAGCATTCGCTGCCGGAAAGGAGCCGGTGAGGAAAGCAAGTTCACAGAGAAGAAGAGCATGCAGTCACAATGATCAGTATGGCAGGTTAAAGAACTTGGTCTTTATCCTGTACAACTGGGGAAGCCAGTGAGATTTTCATGGAAAATATAATGCAATTAGATTGGCATGTATACTGATTATCATGACAGTTGTATGCAGGTGAACTGGTCATAATTAGTAGGCGCCAGTCTTCCTCATAATGTGACGGAGATGAGCCAAACCTGGGAATGGTTAGCATTTTAACATACATAATAGGTCTTAGTATTTGTCTATTTGCTTTAAGGCCTTAAAATGTTTTCACATTATTAACTTGCTCATGAGATTTAAAAGTCTGCGGCCTTTTACTTATGGTTTGATCTTAAGCAAGTTGCTTAACCTGTTTGGTTTGATTTACTTACTGTAAAATGAAGAAAAGAAAATAGTACCTCTTTTAGAAAGTTTTTGGGAGATTTAAATTCTTTTACATGTGAAAGGTTTAGCCATGGCACCCCCTGTCTTGCACAATTAAACATAAACGAATATTGATATTATTTTAACAAAACAATGAGGCTAATAAATAAGCACACTTTTCACCAACAGGGCCTGGGAGAATGATACATAATTAGCATTGTAAAATCCCCGTCTTAACTCTCAGCCCTGAGCTAGGAGGAAAAGTTCCAGTGAAATTTCAAAATGCTTTTCATAGTGAAGTGCAGTTCTGGATTGGCCTGATCATGACTTTGACCATGAATTACAGGGAGACTGGTCTTGTGATGTGGACACACTCAAAGTCACCAAATGACTGTGCCTTAGAATTGTTCAAGACAGATTTCTTCTTATAAGGCACGTCACCATTTCTTCCTGTTCCCAAAGTTCGTTCTGAAGTGTGTTTTCCACGAATAATAGCACTAGCTGTTTCTTTTAAATGCTTACTGCAGCAGTCATGGTATGGCAAGTTTTCCGTCTCTTCATTTAGACCTCTCTACCATACGGTGGTAATGCTACATAGGTAAGTGTCCTTACTATTTCCATTTTACAGATTAAAAACCGAGACAGAATAGAAATTCTGATGCCTGGCCATCTGACTTCAAGTGCGTTATTAAAAGAATATTAGACACATCTACTGGTTCTTCAAAATTCATATATTATTTCCTTTATAGATTAATTGAATAAAGAATGGTTGACTTTTATTTGAACATCTAGACAACCATTTGCAATTTCTAAAAACCCACTTAGTTAAAAAGATAATGTGCTTTAAGAATACCAGAGTGTAGCCAAATATCAAAATTAGAGGTATTCACATGCTAAGTTGACCCACCCCTTAACCTATTAATTACTAAAACAGAGGAAAACAGCACCTTTTCAAGTCCCCCCTCCCTTTCAGAGTAATTGGATTCAAACTCACATCTGTAGCATTAAACCAGTGTTTTCAACCTTTTTTTCCCCCTCCTCCCAATTGTTTAACCTCCATCTACATCTCTGGCATAAATTTAAGCCTTTATTTGTGAATATTCGGATAAGCACTTTGCCTCCAACGGTATTGTTCAGGGCCCGGCATCATTGTTACAGCTGTAATTGTAACTATCAAGACACAGTTCTTTGTAATTAGAAAGTCAAGATGGTATTCAGCAGTATGGCAGCACAGACTTACATTTGTTAGGCTATTAGAAAAAAAATGTTTACAGAGAAAACAGTGTCATTGTTTAGTGCTCTTAATTGACCATCTGCCTGGTAAAGAAATGTCCAAAGAAGGATAAATAAGACTATAGTACACTTATTTATTTATTTTCTTTGTGCAGTGAGGAAATTAGGAAAAGCAACAGCAGAGGCAAACTCGATAAGACATTGCTAAATCAGGCTGCAAGTGAAATCATGCCAGGAATACCGTTTCTTTCTTTCTCTTTCTTTCTTTCTTTCTTTCTTTCTTTCTTTCTTTCTTTCTTTCTTTCTTTCTTTCTTTCTTTCTTTCTTCTTTCTTTCTATTGCTTTCAGTGTGGAAACAAAGACCTATGGCCTCCTCAAAGTGTGTTTAAGAGAACTGTCCTGGATGGCCCCTGGAGCTCCATGGCTGTGGGGTCCCTGCCTCCCTTTGCCTTATTCTTTTCCTTTGCCAATCCTCCTTGCTCAGGCAAACACTGGGTTCTAACCACCCTGCTTTGTTCTCCAAAGCACAGTTTCTGCAGATAAATGCTCCCTTCCCTGGGCTTTTGCTTAAACCAGTTCTATTCTCCCATACCTCCTCTCCTCCAGCTATAGAAATTTTCCATTCTTGCAGTACTGGCTTATATATCTCTCCCCTACCTCCATCCCATGTCTTTTTCTGACCATCCAGGAAGAGGAAACTCTCTCCCTACTCTGAACTTCTGTAGCACTTAATATTCCACCACTTGGCAGTGGAAGGTAACCTGCCTGGCGATGTTCTTCTGTCAGGCTGGAACTGTTATTCAAATTCAGCCTTGCCATTTGCATCCTCATATGCTCTTGTTTTGACTCTCCCCTTAGATTGTAAAGTTCTCTTCCTAGACTCATGTCTTATTCTTCTTTGAATTTCCCCCAAAATGCCCATCACTTTTTCCTGTTTCTCTTTTCTTCTTTACTTGATCCAAAACAACAGACTAGCACTTGGGGTCCTATGAAATGTCTATCATTCATCTTTTGACAAAGTCAAACAAACCCAACCTGATTTGACCCTCAAGACATGTTTGAATTCTCTTCCACAGATATGCCAACTTTCTGGGAAGCATTGGGTATGCAGGGAAGAATAAGCTGTGGCCCCTAGTCTGGAGGAACATACCTCTGGGGAATGGACTTTGGTGGAATCACATGTCAGGGAGATTCAGGAAACACAGCAAGGTCAGAAAGCATGCCTCTTGAAATTTGGTTCAAAGTTATAAAAGTTAATTTGTCACCAAAAACCAAGGATCACATTAATGGGCCTGTTCTGTTGTGTCACACTGGTGCACATCTTGTAGAAAAGGCTACATCAGTTGTTCTTGCCAGGAGGGAAAACAATATGTGGCACCCAGGACAGAGCTGCTCCCAGATTCACTAATTTGGGTCCTATTGCATGTCCAAAAGGCAAGGAGCAGCTGGTCTTGAGATTATCTGTCGTGCTATGTGGATGTCCTTCTGTCCAGAGTCTGAATTGAGTTTCCTCCAAAGACTGTGAGTGACCAGGCTTATGCTCAAAGACCTGTCTCTTCCAGGATCACAGATGGAAACCCCCATTACAGCCATGCACAGATTCACCACAATATGGAAACCCATCAAGCAAGATTGGAACCAAAACACAAAATATGACCTGACCCAATACCAGCCTCAAATTTTCATAGATAACTTTACTGGTTATTTCCTCACTGTAGTTTTCTAGAAACTGTAGATGTCTGATTCCCTAGCAGATACTCTTTAAAACTCCTGCAAATATCTTTGTAACACATTTTCTGAGTTGGAAAGGAAGAGACATTCCAATTCAGTTACCCTCAGAGCATTTTATATACTTGATGCATTTTCTAATGTTTCTTGGATAACACTTCTACCAGTGACTGGTCTTATAGCTGAACTGACCACACCTTGTGCTTAAGAATTACCATTGCAAATAGGTTTGTATTTTCCTGATGCTCCATTATAATAGAAAGGGGCAAAGACCATAGATAGGGCTTTTGCTCTTGCTGTTATGTCTCCTTGAAATGTTCTTCCCAGGATTTCCTCAAAACTCGTTTCCATGATCAATTTTAGGTCTCTCCTCAAATTCTGTCTTATCATTGTGTTCTTTTGAACTTCCTTACATGAAGAGCAACCCTCACCCCGAACAACTCTGCCACATGAAATATGCCATTCTCTGCTTGAATTTTCTCATATCAATATCATCAAGGTGGGGTTTATTCTCACTATTCCCCAAACACACACATGCTGGCATATTTTCAAGGTATGTTACAGGGACTCAGCAAACATATATTTAATAAACCATCTCATTTTCAGAGATTCCTGGCTAATGTCCTTACAATGATCACACAGAGGAAAGAGTTCTACAGAATTCTTGGGCTTTGAAGTCCAAGTTCCGTTGTCTTGGATGTGGGTTGATCTTTTAGTAACTGTGGGGCCGTGAGAAAGTTTCACTTCCTCAGTCTGCTTCATGAATCTCAGAATAGAGATAATAATATTGACCTCTTTAGAGTCTTGGTAAGAATGGGATAAGTTTTGAGAAGGTTTGAGTTCACTGGGAAGGTATCCAGCACCCATAGATTATTTTCCTACCTTCCTTTGTTCTGTTTTCCTTCCTTCCATCCCCTCCTAATTTCTTTCTCTCATTGTTCTCTATTTTCTCTTTCCTTTCTTTACTTAAAAAAATCCTTTCTTTTCCTTCATTTATCTCCTTCATTCCACATATCTTGAAAAACACAGTTGCCTTTACTGCCAGTTGTATTTTTCTTCTCTGAAAGTGTTTGTAGACCCATAATTTTTCTTAGCCATCTAAGAATCATGTAGTAGAACCCCACGTTAGGGCATTCATGGAGAGGAGCTACTCGTGGACAGGAGCTGTTCTTTTCTTCATCCTTTTGTGCCATGTCAGAATACATAGTCTAAAGGGATGCTTGAAATCAGAACCTACACATGCATTCAGGTACAGATTGATATTACTTTTGACATTAGAAAAATTTAACCCCAGGATTTTTCAGTATTGTAGTAATCCTAGCCCAGGTAAAAGCTCTTATTTCATTGGGCAATGAGAAGGCATAATTTCTAATAGTTTAGAATTGTAAAACTGAAGCAAATTTAGGCAACAGATTGACCCATACTGAATTACAACAGCAAAAGCCTTAATGCCTAGAAAATAGCAGATACTGGCCTCAATCAGGGTTACAGAGAGAAACTCAACTGCATTGTATAGTCTTAACCAAATTGGAGGGGGTTACTTAGTCTCACAAAGCAAGAGGTAAATGATGGATTGATTATCCAGAACTAGTACTGTGACTTAATAGCACCTTAGTGATGGCTGCAGCAGTTCCAGTAACTCTCTGTTATCCAGGCAGGAAGGAGGGAGTAGAAGACACAGCCTAAAATGACTACTGCTGGTAACATTTTAGCCAGAATGAGGTCCCATGACTACCCTAGCCGTGATGGGGGCTGGGAATGGAGCCCTTTGACTCAAGCCTCTGTTACAGGTTGATCTAAAAGACAGTGGTTGAAATGCATAGTGAACTAGTCTATTGACATAGTGGACTAGTCTACAACAAAATAATTGAGACTAAATAATTGAGAATAAATGAGGTAATATTTAGAAAAGAATGAACTCTGAACATTCAAGAACTAAAAGATTATACATGACTATTTCATTATTTTGCCAGAAATAAAATTGCTCTGATGAGTGAGTAGGAGATTCTTTTAAGATCATTTAGTAAGTTGAATTCTCAAATGGGAACCTAGGTCAGCTGACTGTGGGCTACACCCCTTTTCCAGGACAAGGAGATGGCAGCCACCTGCTGGTCCTTCACATACCTCTCCTTTATCACGCAGTGGTGTTTTTGAGATGGAAGCTAGGAGATCAGAGATGGCCCTATAAAAAGCCAAAGGAACTCCATCTTCCTTATGGAGCTTTCTGCTTTTGCCATTAGAAAAGGGAATGAATGAAATGAAAATAGTAGGACACATTGAAGTTCAGAAAACGAAGTTACTTCCAGTTTACTCAGCTAATAACAGATTAAGTTCTGACTTGATTGATTGATTGATTGCAGTGTTAGGGATTGAATCCAGGGGTTTTGTGCATACTAGACAAATGCTGTACTGCTGAGCTGTGTTCTCAGCCCTGTTCATTATTTTAAGTAAGGATTTAAATTCGAAAGTTTTGCAACACATAAACACTAAATAGCCAAAAAAAAAAAAAAAAGCACACGCACACACAACATGGTAGTTCAGAGAACATTGCCATACATATATGAAACATAATCAGAGGATTTTTGTTACCTAATTTTAATGTCAGTTAAACAGATTTTATAATGCACTTATTATTATTGAAACATCTGTTTTACCTTTATAGACCAACATTATTTATTTAAACCTTTATTTTTATTTTCATTATTATCATCATCATCATCATCATCATTTAACTGGAACTTATACTCTTCTAAACAAACTGAAAGAGTGATATCATAAAAATAACCCCACACTGGGCAGCAAATATGTCTTCCACAAATGAAAGAAACTGTTTATCTGTGGAATCTTAGCCCGAATGACTTATAGATCTAGGAGAATTGCATAGAAAAAGAAGCTCCATTTATTTCTTCCCAACATTACTCCATTCCCATTTTATCACCATTAGAGAGAGAAGTCAAGTTCATACTTAAAGATGCCAAGTCCAAAATAGATTGACTATAGGGATTCAGAGTACACCCTCTTAAACTTCAAAGCTCGTGTGCCTTGCTCTAGAACCTGCTCTGATCAGTAGATTTTTTATGGGGCCTTACACTTTGTATTTCTCGTAATTTCTCTTAATTTCCTAGGTGATACTGATGCTCCTGGTCCTCCAACCATTTAGGGATTCCAGTGTGCCCCTCTCGTCACATCTGGAGTGGCCAGTGCCTAATCTTCTACCACTGCTGTGGCTGTGAATCTGGACCAGCACTGACTTGTGAAAGAAAACACTTTGATCTGACATTGGATGTGTTATTATTGAGCCTGCTGAATGGGTTCAGTGTGTTAAGTGGTCAGAACATTTCTTTAAGTAAAATGATAGCACTGAAAGTAACATGGCGACCCCTGGCAAAGGAAAGGATGTGCTTCAGATAGTAAGTCAGAAGAAAATCATCAGCAGGTATTAGATGACTCACCCCAAAAGCCCAGTGCTCTGTCAGTGGGCCTGGACTGAAGGTCCCCTGAAGGAAAGACCCAGGCTCAGTGCCCTCTTTCATTGCCAAACTCCAAGTACACAACAGCTGTATAATGCACTGTTCTTTCCAGTGGTCCCATCTAATCAAGATGTTTACTTTACTATTATCCCCAAGTGGATATCTGTCCCCACCAGTGTGATTTTGTTCACCTGAATCATTAATCTTCTAGTCCTTATCTACATCTTTTCCATCCTAAGTCAGATTCTACCATTTGCAAGAAGTCCTAAGTTCCTAAATAGTTTACCATTAGATCCTGGAAAATATCACAGAAGCTGCAAAGTCTGTTCCTAATACATATTTGTGGAATCAATGAATAAGTGAATTAATGACAAGCAAGTGCCAAACTCTGGTATCCACAACATGTGAACCAATTTATACTTAATGCTTTGCTCATCCCTACAAAGTATTTTGTTAAATGAAGAAAAGAGAAATGATTTTAAAAGATAGATGGATTCTGAATAACTTATCCACAAATATCACTGGAAGAAATAAATGTTGAAGGACACCCAAGAAGCTCTTGGCACTATCAATTACAAAGACTCTAACATTGATAGATTTGTTTCCTTTGTTTTATGCATTATATCAAACCATGGAAATTGTTTCATTTAACTCCTTTAAAAATCCTATGAGACAGCTGCTATTGCACTATTAGTATGCTTTAAGGAATCTATTGGTCGTACGGAACTCATCACAATTAGAACACAGATTCCAAAACAGGGCAGTTTAAACACATGCTCCATGTGCTTTATCAGTGAGTCTTGTCCACTGCTCTCTGTCCCCTAGCATCCCACATGCAAAATACATTACACTTAGAGATAGATAATACTCCAAAGAGAAATGAAGAAAGGAGGGAAGGAATGAATGGATAGCTTTCTAGTGGACAAGTATACAAGTGATACCTTACAATTTAATATCCCATTAAAAACATGTGTCCTATTCACTCTGGGGTTTCAACAGAAGTTGAAATTTCCATCCACTTAATCATCAAGTTTTCACGTATCCAAGGGTTTTCAGAACTGACAGCTCTATGCAAATAGCCAAAGAGGTGTTTTTTACTGTCAGGGATTGTGATGCCCCTTCTGAGGAGATCAAGATAACCTATAACCATGCCAGAATCATGAGCAAAAGAGATAGTGAAATTAGTAAAGACAAAGTGGTTCTGATGTTCTCACAGATCTTTAATATTTGTCTTTGGATGTTTGACTAGAGGCTGGAGGCTGGAGCCTGGGGACTGGAGGCTGGAAGATGGAGAAAACGGCAGTCACAACATGCAGATCTCACCATAGCCTTTGCTTTGCTGTTCCCTCTGTAGGGAATGCTCTTCCCTTGCTTTCCCACCAGGATCTGATTGACTTCTCTCTGCATTGTGGTACATGTTCCAATATCACCTCATCCAAAGCCCTTCCTGGATCTAAAAGAAGCCCCTCTGTCGCTTTCCATCCTACAACCTTACCTTATTTTTATTCTTCAAGGTACTAATTATCCTCTGAGATTTTAAGTAAGAATTGATATCTAAATCCTGCCTCCTCCACGTTAGAAGCTTAGATCTTGGAGGCAGCGTCTGAGTCACTGTCAATCCCTTCTAAATTCCAGTACTCTGATTAGTGGTGAGTTTATTTAAGATGTTCCCCAAATATTCACTAAATAAATGAATCAATTTGCATCAAAAATCTTATGCAGGATGCCAACCATCCTACCATGGAGTGTGCTTATATCCTAACTAGAACAACTACTGCTGCACCCATCTAATGAAGTTAATACCATCCTACTTCTGTCCAAGGAAGTACAATTCTTTGGCTTCCTTCCAGACAGTCCTTGCTTCTTCCGACCACCTCATCTCACCTCATATTTGAGATCGTCTCCTTCTCCTCAGTACCATCAGCATTTTCATGGGGTAGATTTAGGGAAACATTCTGATGTGCACAAAAGTATGCATTAGTGGGGAAAGGCTCTTCCTTCCGTCCCTGGGCGATGGCATAAGATCTTTATTAGGTCAGCGCCTCGCATGAACCACAAGCTTCTTAGGGAGCTAATCTGCCCGGCTCATCCTGTCACCCTTCGACTTAGTGCCATTCAGTAATGATGTGCTCCAGCTGTCATCTCTATCGTTCTTGTGCAGTGAGAGCAGCGGACTCCTTCCGCCTTCAGTGTGTTTGGACTCCACTTAGCATCTTCACTCAGCGATGTCTGGCAATTGCATCTGAGAACCCAGGAAGGACTCACCACTCATGGTTTCCAGGTGGGTCAGGCACGAGAGTTAGTGGCAAATGCTACTTCTGATTTTCATGTGAGGACAAACTTGACATCACAACAACAATCTGGTTGCATCGTTTGAGAAAGGTTATGAGATTTATATACTTGTATAGTCAAAAACACTTTCCACGATGAGATGCTGCCCTCCCCCAAATCTCTTTTATCCTACAATAGATCTTGTTTTAAAGGTACCTGCCCATTTATTGTGGATGACAGACTAATAAAATGAAGTCATTTTAATAAACGCCTTATCAGAATATCCCATCTTCTAATGTGGCAATGTGAAATTTCACCACTGGAGGAAGCATTTAACATTCTGACTATTTTAATACTTTTAATAAATATTTGCAATTCCTATGATAAAGCATCCCAGTAGAAAATGCATTTCCTCCGAAATTTATGTGGCTGCTGGCAGGTGGCCATTTTCTAATTTTCTGTCTCACTTACATACATTTATTACAGATTTCTAACTACCCCTTTTTGCTCTTTGGCTATAAGCATGCTGTTTCTTCTGAGTAGGAATGTGTGTGGTTAAAATTGAGGGTGGTAAACAAGAGCTTCTGGTTTGCAAATTGGAGGGTTGGTCCTATCCCCTTGGGGGGTCCTTCAACATCTATTTTATTCAACCCTACAATACACTTTGCATCCAATCTTCAGGATCTCCATGGAACTTGAGCATCCTTTCTCAGTTCCACAATGCAGTGAAAGGCGGGGGCAGGCCTATTTTGATCTATTAAGCCTTGAGCTTACTAATGGAATGCTGCAGAATTTGTGAAATTTTTCTTAGAGTAATAAGATTTAGAGAGAGAGAGAGAATAATATCCAGGTTAAGTAAACTATATTTCAAGTACAAAGCAAAGGGTGTTAAGGAATTTCTATGGTAAATCTTCTTGTAAAATAAAGAAAATATATTACTTTTTAAAGTTAATCATCATCTGTTATTGTATATTTCCGACCTTGGTTAGACATGATGAAAATTAGTGCATATACTGCAAACACTATAGTACTGCCTGTTTTCTTCCCTCTGCCATGTTCAAAATCTGCATCCTGGATTTCTCTTAAAGTTGTGGTCATTCTCCAACTGGAACAGAAATCAGAGTCTTTTTCAGACCTTGCCTTTCTATGCTACCCCAAGACCTTCTGGTCCTGTGTGTTCAATGTCTCTTTAGTCATTTCCTCCTTCAAGTCCCCCTGACGCTGCCCTGGAAAACTTACTAATTGTCACTAATGACCACAATCATTCTTGAATCATTTAATCAAGGCATTATCTCATTTAAGCCATCTGACCGTCCTATGAGCCAGATATCATCCCCAATTACAGACAAAAGGAGAGGCAGAAAGTCATGGTGACTTGTCCCAGGTTACAGCAAGAAGTTCTAGCACTGGGATATGAACCCTGACAGTCTGACACCAGAAACAAGACTGAATCATGAGACTCTCCACCACCAGCAGGGATTATAAAAACTTCGTCACTCGTCTTCCTGCTTTTTGGTCTCATCTTGACTATTCCTCTTCACATTTCTGTCACAGCCTGTTTACAAAACTAGGTGCTCATATTGCAACCCACAAAATCTCTGATGGCAACTTTATGCCCATCATTTATTCACCTGGCCATTCATTTATCATTGATGGCTTTATTTCATTCATTCAGCAAATATTCGTGGGCCACACATGATGTAGAGTCCTGCACTGAAGTTGTGGTAAAGATGAAAATCAACCAAAGTCTTGCCCAGGGCATGATAAGTGTGGAGATAATGATATAATCTAAACTGGAGTAGTGGGTGAGTAGTATGGAGAAAGATAAGGCAGAGGAAAGGGTAGAGGGGGGAAGACTTAATTAGACAAGATAATTAAGAAAGGGCTCTCCAATGAGTAACATTTAAATGTAGATCCAAGTAATGGGAGAGAGGATGCACTCAAGGCCAAGGGTGAAGTTCACAATGGAAGGGGGAAAGCCAGCACATGGTGCCTAGAAACAGGAGAGAGTCCTGAGAGAAGACAGACTTGGAGGCCTGATAGGTCATCTTTGGAATGATATTCCTCTCCCTTTCACTCATGTCTCTGTATCTCAAACATCTTCTGAATAGAAAGCAACCTTGTCAACAATGCACTACTTGCATATCCAAAATGGCGCATTCTTCTGGCTGCCTCCCTAACGCGATGCAGACTTAGGCCCTTCTTTGACTTCTAAAACCTTCCCATTCTTAAGGTATCTCCAATACCACTGCCTGAGTCACTGTTGCTCTTATGGCTGTCCCTACTACAGTTCTCTCTTCCTCCAGAGGAAGAGGACTACTGTGGGAGACTTACTATGTTAGAATAAGTAAGATTATGTTTGCAGATAGTGAAGAGTCAAAAAGTTCTAGTTTTAAATTACTTTAAAGTATGTCAGATCCCAGGGTCTTTCTGATAACCCTAATGAGTACCCTAGTGTTATGAGTCTACCTTGTTACCTTCCCAGGGTAGACTTCAAGCATCTTGAAAGCAAGAACCATATACAGTTCATCACAGTAGTTCCTTCAGTAGATGCTAATAAAATGGTTAAAAAAATTTTTATCTAAATTACCAATTTATGTCCTTCATTTAAAATATTTAAGATACAAATGAGAAAAGGATTTTGAAAAATCTAAACAAATGCATTTCTTCTTTACAGTGATATTGAAATAAGAGATAAGGAAATATAATACTCAGAGAATATATTCATGACCCTGGGGAATGCAGGGAAGAATTTTTAACACAACACAAAAAGTAATAAACTTAGAGAAAACTTGATAAATTCAACAACATTAAGATTTAAAATTTTGGTCCATAAAAAGTGAGTAAAATGACAAGATACAATTTATAAGAAGATATATGCAATATGCTCATCAGGAAAGATTTTGGATCTGCAATGTGCATGAAGTGTGTACTAACAGACTTGAAAAAGATACAAGCATACAGAAAAAAATGAAATAGGATAAACCAGAAATTTTATAGAAAATAAGGCATAAATTCAGGATAAACAAGTGGAAAAGATGATCAAAATCTTCTGGATGTGAAGGAATAATATTAAAAACCTTAACAAAGTATTCTTTCCACAAGTAAAACTTGATTCAACCAAGTTGGGAAATAATTTGGTATCAGTTTGGGCATTTCAACATTTTTATGTTTTATGGGACAGCAGTTTCACTTCTTGATATGTAAATTATGGTAATTCTAGCTTGTCTGTCTTAGGAGATATGTGTATGGATCTTAACAGAAACATTGATTATCAGAGCAAAAATCTGGCAACAACCCTAGTGTTCTCCAACTGGATCATATGTACATGAAGTGAGTTTTATCCAACCAAATTCATTTGCCGAAGCCCTAACACTCAATGTGACTTTATTTAGATAACTTTAAGGAGATAATTAAAGATAAATGCAGTCATAGTGTAGGGCCCTAACCCAGTAGGACTGATGTTCTTGTAAGAAGAGACTAGGGTATGCACAGAAGAAAGACCATGCAAGAACCCAGGCAAAAGGCAGTTGTCTGCCAGTTAGGAAAAGAGGTCTCACCAGGAACTAGTCTCCTCTGAACCTGGATCTTGGTCTTCCAGCTTCCAGCTTGTGAGAAAATAAATTTCTGTTTTTTAAGTCACCCAGTTTTTGGTATTTTGTTATGGCATTCCTAGAAGATAAATTTCATGCATAAGTCATGTATGGAATTCCATTTATTTATGTTATATACACATAATAGAACATTATATAGTAATAGAATTGAAAAAGAAACAGCTATACACAGCAAATGAATGAATCTTAAAAAATTTACAGATAAAATCAAGTCATAAGAGACTATATTCAATATTCCACAATTTGTATGGAACTTAAAAAGAGAAAAAAATAGTTAATATGGATATATTCATGTGGCAGAGATTTTTTTTAAGAAAAACAGAATAATGAACATAAAATTCAGCATGATGAGAAGCCTGGGAAGCAAGATGAGGAAGAGTCTCATGTAGAAGCCATGAAATTATAAATGTTCTATTTTTTAAGTCAGATAATGAGTTTATAAATATTCATTGTGTTATTATGTCCCAAATTTGTTTATAGAGAAAATGATATTGTTCTTAAGAACCAACTGTTATTTAAAAGATACCGGTAGCTGTTGAGTTTTGTTTTTGTTTTTTTGTAGTGGGGGTGACTTTTCTCCCATAGGCAATTGTTTTTGGACATTTGGGCTGCTATAACAAAACACCAAAACTGAGCAGCTTAAAACAACGGAAATTTATTTCTCATGGTATTAGAGGCTGGGATGTTCAAAATCAAGTTTCAGTGTCTTGTGAGGATCTGCTTTCTGGTTCATAGATGAAGTTTTGTCGTTGTGTCTTCGCCTGTCAAAGAGGCAAGGGACCTCTCCCAGGCCTCTTCTGTTAGAGGGTTAATCCTATCCATGAGGACTCCATACCTGTGATTGAATCACCACCCAATGTTCCCAATGGTCCCATAGGATCACAATAGTGATTAGGATTTAACATATAAATTTTGAGGAAGACACAAACATTCAAGACTATAGCAGCAAACATGGCTTCCAATTTTTTTAAATTGAAGTTACTTTTTTCTCCCTTTGACAGCCTTGACCTTCTCTTTCCATATAACTGCATTCTTTATAGATTTTAACATTAGGGAAATAGTCAATTTCATTAATTTTTTGTTATGAAAAAATCCTACTAATAATATATCAGGTATGTGAGAGTACAATACTCAGAATTGATTCCAGTATAAAATTAATTCTCAGTTACTTATAATATTTAATTTGTGTATGCAAAATATCCCAGTCACTGAGAAGATAATTGACTTTTCTCTGAAGTCTCTCAGTCCACATATTAATTTCATCTTCTCTCTCAGACCCATACATTCATTGGAACTCATTGGTATTATCTGTGTGTACTTAGAGGAGTTGCAATGCCAATAAGTTTGTCAAACATCATCATATCTGGTCTGTTGGGCAGAATTTGTTTATGTTATCCCAATTCTACCTCCATACAACAGTGAACAATTGCCTTCCAACGTTTTGTGGATTCTTTTCTATTTTACAAGTCATATTCACTGTTGAAAGTTAAATGCTCCTCTGAAATAGTTACTTGAAAATACTATAGCATAGTCTCCAGCTGCCCAGGGAGCATATTTTGTGATCTCTAACTGATAATCTTTTTTAAAAAAATTATATTATAAAAATATTTATTAATAACATACAACATTGCTCATGAAGTTGTAGGACCACAGAGCATACAGAAAGTCAGCAAAGAAAAGATATTGAAGGAATTTTCAGTGTGATGTATATTTTGATAAGAGATGGGAATGGGAATTTTGCTAGGATGGGTTGTGATAGTTTCACCCACTAAAAAATATCATTTTGGTGATAGTTCATCGCCACTTTTCCTATCCTAAAATTTTCATAACAAACTGTCAGTCTTACCACATGGAATGTCTCACCACAGCCACTGACACATTTGGCTTTCATTGGAAAGTTTTGTGCAAGATATCCCTAAAGCAGGTTGGACTGTTGGAATTTAGTATCATTTTATGCCTTTCTTGAGGAAATGTGTTAAATGTGAAATATTATTTCAGCATTAAAAATTCAGAGTAACACCCATTACCAGCTTGGAAACCTTGATGACTGAAAGTGAATTGTCTTTTCCCAAACACTTTTCTTTGGCTGTCTGTGTCTGAAGGGGAAACTGAGGAAATGAAAGAATGTTCTTCTCACCAGAGGGATCAACAAAAAAAGATTTTCTCTTGCAGATGATTCTAAAACTTCAGTTGCATCAGTTTCTCTTTTAAAATGGAGTTCTTCCAATGCCTTCATTGAGTGAAGTTCATTTTCCTTCCAATGCTAAATCAGTACATCCCCAAAGTAGACTTGTGAATTCCTTACTATCATTAAAAGAAAACCCCAGAGACATCAACTGACACAAGTAGGTGAACAGGAAACAGTATGTCCTTTAAAAAATCACTGGGCATTGAGGCCCACCCACAGGGGTTCCAGGATTGAGGCCGGTGCCCTCTGCTAGAGACAGCACCAGAGCATGCTGATGAAGTAGGTTAAGCTGGTCCTACCCAGTCCCCTAACTGTCATAGCGACTGGGTTCTCACTGTGGCATGGTGGTCTGAGTGGTACTTGGCAGTTTGTTATACCTATGCGCAAAGAAACACCACTTCCACTCTCAGATTTACAAATCTTGGCATTTGGCTTGAGGCCGAAGTTTCCTATGGAGGCACTTAAGTGTTGTGTGCAATATTCAGTTAGGTGGCGAGTAGAGTTTCTCCTTCCCTGAAAATCGACCGCCATCATTTTGGGAGTCCCGGCAGGCCTTTTATGTTCTCTTGTAATGAATTTCCATTTAATTTTTACTTTTGTTGGGTAGACTGGAATCCATAAATATAAATAGGAGAGCTGCTGGCCACTATGGGAGCTGTAATTCAGTCCACCCGAGGCTCTGATAAAATGTACACTGCTAGAACCCGATTCCTACAGCTACGTTTATCAGAAAACTTCTATCAAATTACAACCTGGTAATGTCTATTTTCTCATGCATTACCCTATCTGTAATGATAACAAAATCATGCTAATCCATTCCAATTATTATTATTATTATTTTTTGGTGACACCAAAGCTGAACAGCCCCTCCAGTCAGACTCTTACATCAAAGCGCTTTTTTCCTCTCATGCCTCTTAAGAACAAAACTGTATTCCACTCTTTGGCACACTCTAATCTTTCTGTGTCTATTACAATACTTCATTAATTTGCCTACCTCATTGCTTTGTAGCTTTGAAGAAGGGAAGAAGTGGAAAACACTTGAATTCACAGTAACCTCTGGCAGGGTCTGCTCTTCCAAATATTTCAGCTATTTCCTCCCTGCTGGCTCCCTCTCATGTCTGAGTTCCTGTGAGGAGCAGATAGGAATCCATGCCCTCCCACCTTAGGCATCATAAATATCTTTCAGATAATAGATAATACACCCGATTGTATGCGTTCCTCTGCACTTAAGAGATTCTCAGTGTGAAGAGAAAAATGCATTTTGATTTGAGGCATTCCTAGGTTTTAGAGGGATGCTAAATTATATTCCTATAATGGTGGGGGAACTAAAAACTTTTCCCATTATCGAATTCAGCTTTATCTCTTTCCTTTTCCCTTCCTCAACCTCAAAAGAAACATCTGCAAAGCTATTCAACCCGATGAACAGCAATATGCTCCTGACTGTACCCCGTGTTTGTGATCTTGAACAAATGTGTGGGCAGCATGCATTACATGTGCATGTATACAGTAAGGGAACATATTTACTTTAAATCTCTGAAAGGAATTGTAAAACTCTGAACAAAGCAGTCCAGTCCATTTTGGTATGCTCTAAAGATTAACAAATGTGTCCTTACATTGATCATACATCTTCCAGGGTCAAATATACTGGGCTTAATCTTACCCTCTGAGGAGACCTGTCAGTTGTATCTTTTTCTGCAAGACATTTTTCTCCAAGTTTGATGATTTTTGTCAGGCTGATCCTAAGTCTCCTCTACATGGCCTCTATACATTTTCCTTCTATGACATGAATTCTGGAGCCCTCCCAATCCTGATCAACCGGGTTCTCATAACATCCATCTATTGGGATCACTCCACAGTAGCAAAGATTTAAATATTGCCTTAGGTCGGTTTTCTCTAAAAGCAACCTGAGTTAAAGGCTTGGTGTACATAATTTATTTGGGAGGTGATCCCAGGAAGTGAGGAAGGGTGGAAAGTTGGAGAAGGGAGAGAAGCTAATAAAATATGTGTTAATGAGCTGATTATTGCTGTGGGCAATGGGACTCCATTGCATCATGCACCCTGTAAAAGCTGACCATGCTTCAAAATCATTCCATGGGTATTGGGGAGGCTAAGGTGTGTATCCACCAATATTCATCCTCTGGTTGGGGAGAGGGTGCACTGGGTACATAAACACCTAGTACTTCTTTGTGCCTTGCCACAGAAAAATCATAAAGGTGGTGGAGAAATAAATCTCCACAAGAGAAGAGAGTGATAGTCTGTTGGGGTGGAGGGCTGTGAGCCTTCTGCAAGCTGTGCACCTGGGCGTCAGGAGCCTTCCGGTGAGCTGACGGACTAAGGGCAGAATGTCAGGGAGGGTCATTGTAGAATGCCAGGCTGGTAATCTGTATAAACTGGTGAATCAGTCCAGGTAGCGGGCAAGTAAGGAGTGCTGAGCCTGTGGGAACCACAGAGTTTAAGTCCTGTCCAGAATCACTGCAATCTAAAATAATAATAGTAATGATTCAGAGACTATGCCAGGTAAACAAAATATGTCTGTCTGCTTGTAACCCTTGCAAAAATGAGAAGGACAGTGGCAAATTTGAGTGCATGTCCTACCTGAATGAGGCCGTCACTCCTCAGCTCCGGCTAATTTTTTCCTTCCAAGAATAAGGGATGATATTGATAGATTGTGATTTTTTTTTTTCATGAGATTCTAAAATTCCAGATTTTACGGGAAATGTTTTATTTTTTGAGCACAATGTAAACTGAATTTGTTTGGGCCCTGTGAAGCCCTTCTGGGGGTGTCCACCTCCCATGTACAGCCTCTGCTGTCGCAAAAGCAACAGCAAAGGGACGGTGGAAGATCAGGACTTCAGAAGCATGGTAAGTGGCTCCTTTGTGCCTCTCTGGGTAAACGGGTTTCGCTAGCGTAAGCTTATTCCATAGAAGTCACATTTCTGAAAGAGCTAACAACAGAACAGATTAAGGACATGCAATGACAGCAGAAGTTGGGGCAGTCTCTTTCCTTAAATAAACTTCATTTCTTTTGAGCCTAACACTACCTTTGGGGCGTAGTTGGGGGTGGGGGACTCCAAAATAGGTGAATAGTTTTTCACCCTTGTTAACGTAACCCAGGTTAAAGCTGCATTGCTTTGCAGCAAGAAAATTTAAGGTAGAGCTTTGATCTCTTTCCTATTAAAATAAAGTAATGCATTATCCTGACCTCAAAAAAGTAGTCTTAATTAGGGGCCTTGAATGAGATAATTGACCTTGACATTGCCTTCAGCTCAAGGCACAAAGCTGTTATCAAAATGACTTATCGAGAAGTAAGACATGCTGCAATAAGGACCATTTATTTAATAATTCTACATTTCAGAATTTTAAGCTCCCAGAATCTTTATGCCACAAGGATAAATACAAGCTTTGTAGTGTCCAGTAAGGAAAGAGCCCTGTGTTGGAGTGAAATCTATGTCGATATTATGCTTTGATAAGAAATATAGTCTTTGTTTAATATGCATATTTTTTATACTTTTGACCTAGTTGTTTGCATCTTAACAAAATTATCTGATTATGAAATGTCTCTTCTGTGTATTGCAGGGTATCTTTTTAAGCATCAGCTCCAAGATTGGCAACCAAGAAGCACAGAAAAGAACACTGGATTAAAAGTCAATAGATGTTCTTCTTGGTTCTTACTTCAGCACTATGTGGCCATGAAAAAAAAATTAATGTTTTGTTGAATTATCTTTAAATACTTTAAAGCTTTATTATCTCATCATGTTAATATAATTATTGTCTTACTTCTTCCTTTGACCTTTCTTTGTCTCATCTTTTGCCTAAAAATCAAGCTATGATCAATTCCTCTTACCTAGGCAAACTCTAGGTAAAATTGTAAAGATGAAAAAGACCTTTGTAGTTTCCAAGACCTTCTTTCTGGTTCTTATTTCTTGTCCATGAGCTACTTTTCCCCTCAGCATCCCATGCCTACATTCCACTTTGTTTCTTGATTAACTCCCTGACCCAGCTATGTTCTCTCTCAAGATCTCCAATCTACTCTAAGAGTTAACCAGTTACTCTTCCCTGTTACATTTGCATCTATCTCTCGCTCAAGTGTTAAGGTTTCATTCTGCTGTTAGAGAAATTTGAGGTATAAATATTCAAATGGAAGAAATTTTAGAATGCTGGTATAGAATATATACATGAATATATATAATATAATAAAGAATGATGTGGAAACCTAAGGCTCAATTTAATACAGGTTATAGATACAGACTATTATAGGGTCAGAAAAAGAGCTCAGTTCTTCTGTAGATGTCACACTGCAAACATTAAGCATTATTACATGATTACCTAGCAGGAAAGGCACTAGGGGCATAGAAATGGATGTAGGGATATTTGCCCTTTAGGAATCCATAGGCTAATGGAAGAGATGGAAGGAGGTATAGATTGGCCACTGGGGCCTGGTAAGATGGTGTTTGGTTCAGATTGACAAACCTTATTGTTCTTTTTGAACCTTTTCAGATAACATCCATCTACAATAATCCAACCTGAACATGTGGTACATTTTTTCAAATCTTTATCTTCTAATAAATCATCTTTCTTTCCACCTATCAATTTCTTATCTTTGGTGTCAAATCACTGCCATTGCTCTGGTCCTGCCTCCCCCAAAACATATACCACAGTCCTTATCTCGGGTTTGGACACCTCAAAGTCATTCCTGGATCTTCCCTGTGCTACCAGAGACCTAAAGACATTTTCCAGCTGCTTTCTTTCCCCTGGGCTTGATTTCAGTGTACCTGACCTGATGCCTCATGCCCCAGTAATAAAGATATAACAAAACATCCTCGGAGAGGCCAGAAGATAAAATATTTCATAAAATAGAAGAGTTGGTAACATCTCCCTGTAGGAGGCACTATTTCCTCTGGTCTCCAAGAGTGAGCTGAAATTTGACAGGAAGAGGAGAAGGGAGTTATTTAAGCAGAGGGTTTAACAAGCCAAAAGAATCCAGGGAGGCATGACAAGATTAGGATGTTTGGAGAAGAACAAGAGGGTCCATGAAAAGTTACATCTACATCCACTTGAACTGTTTCCTACCTGACTATTATGGTTTGGATGTGAGGTGTCCTCCAAAATCTTACGTGTGAGACAATGCAAGAAGGTTCAGAGGAGAAGTGTTTGGGTTTTGAGAGTCTTTAATCCACTCAGTGATTTAACCCCCTGATAGGGATTAACTGAGTGGTAACCCAAGCAGTAGGGTGTGGCTGGAGAAGGTGGGAATTGGGATGCTGCTTTGGGTATATATTTGAATCTGTTGAGTGGAGTGGAGACTCTCTCTCTGCTTTCTGATCTCTTGTGAGCTGCTTCCCTCTGTCGCACATTCCACCATGATGTTCAGCCTCACCTCAAGCCCCGAGGTATGGAGCTGGCCTTCTATGGACCAAGACCTTCGAAACCATGAACCCTCTTCCTCTATAATGAACTTTTCTTCCTCTATAATTGTGCTGGTCAGATCATTTAGTCATGACTGCAAAATCTGACAAAAACACTGACTGTTTCCTAATTGGACTATTGACACCCAAATAAAAAGGACAAGGTTTATTTTTCTCTTTAGGTTCAGAGTTCATACTCTATATGTATATATGGAAACGACAGAAACTGCCTTGCAGAAGAGAAAGTTTTAGAAAGAGCCTGGCTATTGGGCTAATTAGACATCATTCAGTGTAAGTGTTATTGGTAGAAACAACTATCTTGCTATCTGGGCCTCCAAACCTTTCTTTCCTTGATCCCCAAATCTAACACACACACACACACACACAAAAAAAAAAAAAAAAAAAAAAAAAAAAACTCCCCGCACTCTCCACTCACCAACACGCTCCAAGCCAGCCCCCTCTCATTTTGCATTTGCCCCTAGATTTCCCCTTTACAATAGATGGGGCCCATCTTTTTGATTTTAACTTCTCCCCACCAGGAGGTAGAGATTTATCTTGACAAACCCTTTGGAATTGCTGGGGGAATATTAATAAAATTTGAGTGTGCGTCCTGCAGCAGTGAAGAGAATCCCTGAGAAGTTTGAAAGCTTCCGTGGGAGATTAGAGGCGGCTGGGAGCAAATGTGCTCCCGGGTAGTGAGCTCCCAGCGCGGATCTCTCACTATCCAGGAATCTCTAATTACTAATACAGTACATGAACAGTATGATATGTCCTTACAATTGCAGACGCCTTTTCAAAGATAATCTTTAATAGTTTATTTGACAACCTGTAAAATTATAGAAAATTATTAGTCTTGGGAATTACAAAAATCCCTGTAGTACAGTCAAACAATAAAATTATAATTACCTGTGGGTAATTGAAATTTAACTGTTTTTTTATTGTATATTACACATCAATAGCAACATAAGTTCAAGAGGTTTTTTTTCTTCTTTCCTTTTTTGTTACAGAACCTGAGAAAATGGACCGCATTGTTGGGGGCTTGTGAGTTCCTGTCAGAGTACTGTGCTTGAACAATTTCGATTAAAGCCCCATGTTTGAGACTGTCATTAGACCTGCATTAAATTACATATCTGGAGTGTTAAAAAATAAAGAGTACGGTAGTTTTTTTCTCAGCTACCTAAGGTAGGTAGTTAAGGCCCTGATTATCTTTAAAGGTCTATTTTTTTCCCCTCTACTGAAAGTCCTTGTTTCTTTCATTAAACATAAAACACATTTAAGAATACTAAACTGTGCAGACAGGAATATTAGGGATGGCATATTCCAAAGTACTTTTGTTCTGTATTCATTGCTCAGGGTTGACTTCTGCATTGCATAATGTGATTTTTTATTATTTAGCTCTCACATGACTGAACTAAACAGGATTGGCATTGTTTGGTCCTCTACGTTCCTGGGTGTTAGATAAAGTGAATACTTACCTTCCTCCTCTTCTTCATTCAACTTTCCCCTCCACCACACTCCAAGAAAAAAATAACTGAAGAAACAAAACATGAAAACATGTAAGTGTATTCAAACCAAAGCAAGGTACTGACGTTTCAATTATGTCCAATGACTTCTCCTCAGAATGACAAAGAATCCAAAGCACCTGCAGGCCTCAATCCTCTGTTTCCTTTGTTTAAAAGAAACTTCTGGCTACTCCCTGCTGGAATACTGGTTTAACTGAGTGGAAAGAAAGTAATGGACCCACATAGGGTAAAAAAAAGGTCACTGGTGAAAGGACTGGCTTCTGTTCAAAAGTCATCTCCACGATTCGCTGCCCCTCCTTGCCCAGCTCCCTCCTCTGTCCCTGCCTCAGAGTCCCACCATTTCCTGTCCGCCAACATCACGGCAAGGACTTTGGTGAACCATGGACCTCAGGACAGCCTTTTGAAGCCTGTATCCAGAGGTAACAGCTTCAGGCCAAGTGGTCTGACCCAGTTCCTCTCTGTGGTTTGGAGAGCGATGAGAATTTAAATCTGCTTTTATTTTACCCGGTACTGTCTGATTTTCACCTCTTTGTCTGGAAATAAAGAAACAGGGTCAAAGTATATGGAATGTTCAGGACTGATATAAGAAATTCGCCAGCAGGCTAGTGCCAGCCTTTCTTCTGTGAATAGTCTGAGGGGTCCAGTGTGGGAGGACAGGAGGCCTTCATCTCCCATGGCCATTGCTGGTGATTTCATGACACATGAGGCAGAGGGAGGAGCTGCTCTTTCCAGACTTTTGCCTTAATTATATTAAGAGAGTTCAAGAGAAAGAGGATAAAAGAAAATGAAGTACAGAAACAGCAGTAGCTCATTTCTTCTCATGTACTCCTTCATTAAAATATGTGATGGCAAAACTGAAATGAACACACACACACACACACACACACACACACTTTTTTTTTTTTTTTTTTCGGATAGAATTCTTCCCAAATTCAAATACTGAAACCCTAACTTCTAATGTGATAGTATCTGGAGATAGGCCTTTAGGAGGTAATTAGGTTTATATGATTAATGAGAGTGGTGTCCTGATGTTAGAATTAGTGTCCTTACAAGAAGAGACACCAAAGAACTTGTTCATCCCTCCATTCTATGTGTGTACAAAGAAGAGGTGACATGCACACACAGCAAGATAGTAGCCATTTGAAAGCCAAGAAGGAAACCTCTCAAGTCCCTGACCATGCCGGCACCCTGATCTCAGACTTTCAGCCTTCAGAACTGTAAGAAAATAGGCTGCTGTTTTTTCACTGCTCAGTCTATCTTAGTTTGTTATGGCAGCCTGAGTCGACTAATGCACCATCTGATAGGTAAGGTCCTAGCTTCATTAACATTAAGAGTTAATGTTGAAAAGCAATCAAAAGTAGAGCATTTCTTTTGAGAAAAGTTACACTTAAAATTAGTTCCACATCATGATTTAATGAAGCCCCTTAAAGCACCAAATATTATCTTCTCTCCAAAGGTAGGTGAGAAAATTTGTACACCATTGAATCCATGTGCGAAGTGACGACAAACTAATAGATTACCCTCATGGAGCTCAGTGTGGATAACGTCCCCCTACAGACTGGGGGAAACTCAGCAGTTTGGAGCACCATCGAGTCACACTTTTGTAGACTATTAATTTGGTATGATCTTTTCAAACAGGAATGAGTTCATGTCTGGTTTACCCATTAGTCATGTTTCTTTTCCCATTGGAACTCAAGTTCCATGTAGCTGGGAACTCAGTCATGTTTTTCACTTTCATTCTCATGGTCCCCCGCTGGTCTCACACTTAAAACAGACTCCAGCCCTGGGTGTTCCTGCCCCTGCCTTCTTCCTTCTTCCTGGTCCTCCTGTTCCACCAGCTCCTTGCTTCATTTCCCTCCAACCGCCATGATGGCGGCTCTGTCACACCCATTCTGCTTTTGTTCACTTTCTTTTTCTTTTTTTTAAAATTATTATTCATTTCTCCTCTCCCCTTTTCAGAGATGTCTTCTAGACTACTCTTCTAAAAGTCACTTCCCTGTAAACCAGGCTGTTGGCTTCATAGTCTGCTTTATTTTTCCTCCTAGTCTTTGTCACCATTTAGAGAGATTTTAGCACTGTGAGGCTCTCAAGATTTGCTGAGTGGATAGACTTTAAACAAGTGAAGAATACCCCAGAATGAGAAATTGGGTGTGGAGGTCAAAGTTACTCCCTGTGGTCCCCAGGGTCATTCACAGAAATAGGGTCTGCAGGAGGGGCTTATCTAGGGGAGAATGATGAATCACTGATGAATTATTTTGATTTTTATATGGGCATTTGTCATTTCTCATTTCTAAAATGGAAACAGGTGATCTATGCAGCATTAAATATTCTGCATTGGGTCCAACAGTTCAACATTACATTGAGGAGATAAATGTGGAAACTATCAAATCCATAATAAGGTAAAACCTGGTTTCCACCAATTTAATCTCTATTAAAAGCCTCATAAACCACATTTTGGTAAAAGGGACTAATATCTAACTCACAGCTATGCCCAGTTTCTAACTCAATTGGCATATGTTTCTTCATATTCCTCTTTAGAAAGTCAATGGTTTATGAAATTATCCAAATATCTGAATCCCTCCCTAGCCAGAAAGAGTCACTAAATGCAAAAGAATTTAAATTGCCCACATTCCATAATCTCCTCAGACTCTCCCCCCACCCCTATGTGCAAGCTTTAATTTTCGGAAAGGAAATAACATGCAAAAGAGTGAATTTTAGGTGGGTGGCTCCATGATTTTGATTCAATGCCCTGAATTTAATTCAAGCTGTTTAAAGGTAAGGCTTAAAAATAGCTCAATGCTAGTCTTCCCACACTATCCTCAAACCTTCCTTAATTCCTCTTTCTACTTTGGGAGGCATGAACGTGGAAGCCTTTCTTCATTCAGCAGAGACCCCACTTGTCAGATGCTGTGAAGAGGCAGGTGGGGAGACTTTTTAAGACAAATTCTAGAAAGACCTTTTTTCCTGCAGTTTCCTCAGAATCCTTCCTGAGCCTAAGATGCCAACATCAGTTGGGGGTGTGAGGGTCAAATGTCACTAGACCCAAAGGGTATCTCCATCTGGACAGTGTACTTTGTGCAATGCATCTAAAGGCTCTTATCTGGTGGGAGGTTTGAGATGTGTCAAAAGAAAGGCAAAGTTCCAGCTTCTGGCTTTCTGGAAGAGTCTCATTTCTCCCTGTCTGCTTAAAAATGGCCATCTTCTTCCAACACTCCTACACCACTTGGAGATCTCTGCAAGGCTTTGCAATGGGTGCCATGCAGAGGTCAAAGTCTCTTCCTCATGTTCACATCTTACAGGCAGCAAATTCCTACAGAATCAAGGTTATCCATGGAGTGGATTCTCCTTCAGTCTGCAGGGGACCTCAGCCTATTTCAAGTTTCATGTACTTTTTCAGTTGACAGAGTCTTTGCATATCCCTTCCAGCTCTAGGAGTCCGGGTTTTAGTTCTGTCCCAGACAGTTCTTGTAGTGAAAAAGTGAAACTTCTGTTCTAGCTAATTCAGTCTTCTGCACATTTGCTACTGTTTTTTAGAAGCCAGAGGCGATTTACAAGAGAACTTGCAAAGCCATTTTGCCTGAACAAATTCTCCATCTGGTGATTCTCTGAACATTATTTCATGTTTCTGAAAGGAAGAAATGAGGAATGGACTTAGAGGGCCTCATGTTGACGTTTACCTGCCAAGAGACCTTACTCTGCTGACTCTCCAAGAACATTTGTAAATTTACATTTAAAAACACTCTGGGCATAATTCCCCACTATTCCTTTGTTCCCCATGTTCTTAGGTCAGCGAAGTGGCCAGTTGAGGCCCTAGCCACACATAAGTATTAGAATAGCTGAAATAGGAGAAAGCTGAAAAAACGAAAATGAAGATTCTACTTTTTATTTCATGAGACCCACAAATAAGTTTGAGAGTTTTTAGTCAGTTGTGTGGTGCCTGAGAACAATGCTAGTGCTGAGACATCTCACATCACCTCTTAAGGAAAACAATCATGCAGGAAGCTTCTTGGCATACAAAGGAAAAACAGGTGACTATGGGGAGGGGGCTGTGAGCCCACATGGGCTCTGCTACTCTCTCTGAATATTCAGAATTTCCCAAACTTCCACCCCCAAAGTCATCCCTTTTTCACCGTCTCCTGGCTACTAGGTACTGGCAGTTTGCTTTCACCCTGTTGATTTCTGTGCTTTCCCCTGATTTCCTAAAGCCAAATGTGCCTCCCATCTGAAGATGGCTTTTCCTCACATGCTGACTGCCTCATTTCTGCTTCTGTTCCCTTTCCCTCCTGGAGATATCATCTCCCTGTCAACTTGGTTTGCTTTCCCGCCAGTTTGTGCCTAGGAAAAGAGAACAGGCCCTGGTTCTTGCCTCTTGTCAGACGTCACTTTCTTAAGGCCACATTCTGGTTCTCATTCAGCTGATCTTCTTTGTGTTTCCACTCTTTAATTTGTAATTCCCCCTCTGTGACCCTAGCTGCTGTTTGACTTTGAATCTTGCCTTCTTTTTCACTGGCCTCCCACACTGTTAACTCTGGGGGCAAATATCTGGGCCAGGCTAATGTCGAAAGAGAGCCAGGGAGAAGAAAAAAGATTGGATTACAAAAGGGTGTGAGGTTCACGGGGCTCAGGAAGTTGGAAATGCAGCACACTGACTTAGCTGAGGAAATAGACCAAGACTGGATGCATTCATTCACTTACACATGCATCATTTCTTCATCGATTCAATACCTCCCTGGAATACATACTCTTATCTCTTGGTTTTCTCTTTTACAGGTTAGTCATGATTATTTCTGTGCAAGAATCCTAAACTTACACAGCCTGTCTCCAACATTGATGGGAACTACCCCTTATCTGAGCCAGAGACACGTGATTCAGGTTCTTCACACTGTCCCTGGCAAAACACAGCATGACAGGCTCTCACTTAGGGGATCTTAAAACATTCATCCATTCATTGATTCAATCATTTAAATGACACTTATTGAGCAAGAACCTAGAATATGCCAGCTATTGTTCTTGGCACTCAGGAGATAGCAATAAATAAAATAAAGTTCCTGGTCTCACTGAACTTACTTGTTATAGAAGTAGATTGAGGGGAGACATACATATTTTTCAGGGATTGGTGAATTTATGAAGACAAATCAGGCAGGGAGAAGAGAGAAAGCCATGGGGAGAGAAGTTGCATCATTAGGTTCAGCGACAGGGAAAGCCTCTGTCACTAACATGTCATTTGAATCAAGAAAATGTGGGAGTGGATATCTAGAAGACAGCCTTAAACAAAGAGAACAGGAAATCAGAAACCCTCAAGCAGAACAGTACTTGTCATGTTAGCAAATAGCGAAACTTGGAGTGGTCTAATAGGTCTATTTTCTATGAGCACTCATAGATTTTGCATTTTCAAAAAAAATAATACCCACATAATTATGATCACTTGTTTAATCCTTATCTTTCCCTCTAGGCAACAGGAGATATGAAGCAGGGAATATGACTGCTTGGTTTACCCCCACATCCCAGTACTTCCTCAATATCTACTATATCTGAGGTACACCATAAATAGTAAGCAAATGAATGAGTAGATGTCTGAATAAATTGCCCTATAAAATGAGATAATGCACATAAATCTTTTAGCTCAGTGCCAGACATATACTATACATTGGATGGATTTCAGACACAATATGTTGCTGCTGATGCAGGTGATGATGATGAACCCAGGAGAAGAGGCATTTCCTCCTGAAGATGGAAAGACTGCTCTGGTCTGCTGTTACCCTAGCCTATGCAACCAAAGGGTCACTTTGTTGCTTTTTCTTGCATTTGCCTGGGGCTCCGTATGACTCCCATGATAGTAATAAATGTGTCTACAGTGACATACACGGTTTCTCTCAGTGTCTGTGGGGGATTGGTTCCAGGACCCCCATGGATACTAAAATCCAGGGATGTTCATGTTTCTTACATAAAGTGCTGCAGTATTTGCATAGAACCTACCCACAGTCTCATGCATACTTTAAATCATTTCTAGATTGCTTATATTACCTAATAATATGTAAATGCTATGTAAATAGTAGTTATACTGTGTTATTTAGGGAATAATGACAAGAAAACAAATCTGTATAACAGTACAGATGCAATTTGAAAAAAAATTTTCAATTTGAAATTGATTGAATCCACAGAGGTGGAATCCACTGGTAGGGAAAAATCAACTATAATAACACTTGAAGAAGGCAGAACTGTTTGAGTCTTCAAGGTCTCGGCCCTTCTAAACAAGGAGCAAAGTCTTCAAAGGGAAAACTGTTGAATGATGTAAAATGAAGACTACTGTCCCACTGAAGAGTTAGTAAAGGAGAACATAGCTACTAGATGTAAGCTCCACTCTTGATCCAGATATACAATTAACAGACATTGTTTCAAAGGTCCCAACCATCCCAACTTTGGAAGTATCACAAGAGGAGAAGTCCCACTATTGACATACAGGAGGAGCTGCACCTTAGAACCAGAGAAAAGGTCATGGAATGTTTTGGGTCTGACTATTAACAAATCAAGAAGTGACGATCAAATCACAGGTACATGGAAAGTTAGAGTTAGGAAGCACTGTAGAGGTTATTGCACAAAGATGCATAATTCTTCATTTTGTAGATAAGGGGATCCTGTCATTGGGCTGAAATATCTTCCTCTAATCAATCAATATCAATTGATTGATTTAAGGATTGGTTGATCCTTCAATCAATATCAGTAATCCCATGACTGGTTCCTTGCTTCCATTATTGTACTTTTATAAACTGCTCTGTACCTAATAGCAAAGTGATTTTTGAAAGTTGATCTATACCTAATAAAATCTCTATTGGTTTCTAGTTTGCAATTAAGATCCAAATTCCTTCAGTGTTCTATAATATATCTGAGCAGATGATAATGCCTGGCTCCTGGTAGACACCAATAAATATTTGTTGAACAATAAATCAATGGATGAACTTATTCTTTCTCCTAGTAAGGTTAACAACTGGCCAATCATGGTAAATCTGTAGGAGTCTCCATTTAAATTAAACATTTAATAAATATTTCTTCTAACATTAAAATATATGAAGACATGCAAACTGAGTAAAAGTAGTGTGCCTGAATTCAACAATCAGACCCCAATAATTTATTTAACCCCCATCGTCTAGTAAATGGCTGTTAGATCCTTCTCTGGGTCAGCCTAATTTAGCCTGTTTACCAATGATGTTGATTACTATATGGAAAGAAAGTTTATAAAACCTAAAAGACAGGAAGCTGTAAGGCATAATAAATAAAACAATCAGCATTCAAAATTGTTCTGACAGGCTGGAATCCTGACCTAATGCCAATAAAATGAAATTTAATATGGATAAATACAATGTCCTGCATAAAAGTTCAAATAATTAATTGTTTAAGTACAGGATGGGAAGACTTGACTTGGCAGAAATTCATGTAAAAGAGATCTAGAGGATTTAACTGACCACACTTTAATAAGACCCATCAGTGTGAGACAGGTGTTTAAAAAATATATTCATAGGCTGCACTGGTGGAAGTTCTTTTTCTAAATCACAGTCGGTAATTGTCTTCCTAAGCTCTGTACCTTGGACCACATCTGGAATATTTTGTTCAGTTCTTGGTGCCATATTTTAAGAGGGAACACTTAATCCAGAGAAAGAAAACTAAGATAGGGAGAGTTTGGAAAGAAAACCATGGTTGAAAGATTTGAAATACAAAAACATACTAATATTTAAGTTCTGCAAGACATGAGAAGGGCTACATTTTGCTGTTCTGGAAATCAAAACTTAGACCAATGGCTATAAGTGGTAAGTAAATATCCTGATGACAAAGTTTTGAATCAGTGAATGAATGATGTAAGGTAGGAAGGGAGTTTTTGTTGCACATGGGAGAAAAATTATGTGTGCCTGGAACTGTTTAACAAAACAATAGCCACCTGAATGAATTAGAATACATAATATGTTACAAGAGGTTGTTGAAGCAACATAGTAAAAGCAAAGAATAGAACTTCAAAAGTTAGAGACACAGAGTGATCACATGAGCTCACCATTCTCAAACCTTAAACTACACATGGTGCTTCTTGCCGACGGCACTCATTGTCCAAGATAATCAACCCAAAGTTCCCTTTCAATTCCACAGTCAACAATTCTCTGTATTGTTGTATGTATGTATATATATCTTACATATATATATATATATATACACATATACATATATATATATACATACAGTGGTATGTATATATATATCTTACATATATATATATATACATATATATATATATATACATACAGTATAATGAATGGTCTTAGAATTGAAATTATTTCCCAAAGAATTTGAATTATTGTCCCCAAATAGTCAAATGCTATTCTGGAGCTACAGAAGGGCAAAGAAAACTGCTCCTTTGCCAATAATATATAAATCTCAACAAGATAAAAAGAATGAAGATGTTGAGGCACCATTAAAGGAGGCAATTGTAAGATGTCATCATGGCTCTCGGTTACCATCACCTTCTGGACAATTGCAGGAGTCAAGATCTGACTGATGAGTGTGTTGTTCCATGCTTACGTGGCCTCTACTGCATTGTAGAAGCTATCAAGGAGAAAAGAAGGAATGTTTTACACAAATACATCTCTCTATTTTTTTTCCTGGTGCTGAGAACATTGACTGGTACTTAGGAAGTACTAAAGTATTTATAAGAAAGAAGTAAAGACTGGAGGAAGGAAGGAAGGACTTGCTGAAGATAGAATGGGAAGTCTATATAAACAAGCTGTCACTAATCAAAATTTCTTACATGAAGACTTGCCTTTTCATCTTAGTTCAAATGTGATTAGAGTCAGTCCTTTCATTTTTCCATCTGTCATGTCTTTCCCAGTATAAAATTTTCAGTTGAAAAGGCCAAATCTCAATTTCCCCATCTAAAATCTTCTACTGACTTCAGGAAGCACCAACTAGAAACATGCTAAGCAATGTTTGGCCCCGAGAATATTTAATCTATGAAATAACTTCTAGTTTCACAGAATTGCTGCTGCTGGTATTAACCCATTACTAAATCCCAAAAGGCATATTACCCCTTTTTTTGGACAAATGCTGAAATGAATTATATGAGATATGTTCTATCTTACTGAAGAAGATAGTAAATATTGAGCCTGCTCCCCCTGCTTCTCTTCTCGACTGTGTTTCCTTCCTACCATGTTTTCTGAAATTGCACCAGTCAGGGCAGAAGTACAAAAATAGATTGTCTATTTGCTGTAGCATGAAGAGCAGATACATGGAAGGTAAGTCAATGGGTTCACTCAACTGGACTAGAATACCCAAAATTTCTCCTCCCCTAAACATTTCCTCCCATGTCTGCTTCATCTAGAAAGCTCTTATCTTAAAACAACCTGTGAACTCCCACAGCATTCAGATCACTGCTCTATTATGTTTTATGAGTTGCATAGCTTCTCTACTTTACTCTTGATTCATATGTATTATTTTCATAGTTACACTAAGAGCTGGTACCATACTCTGTTCTTTGTATATCCCTGTGCTTTTACCTCTCCAAGTTCCTCAGTCTTTTCATATATATGAAGTGATCATTGCTATGATGGGCAAGGGGATGGAGATGTTTCTTCTAGGTAGATTTTTTTTCACATTAATTCAAAAAATTTTTTTTAAATTCATAATGAGTCTACACATAAAAATAGCTACATACATGGATACTTTCCATGGGAGAAACAAATATTTTAAATACAAGTGAATTTCAAGAACCTGTTTTAGGGAAATGATGGATGAGTAATAAAACAGGCAACAATTTTTGTTCAGATTCTATCCCAAATGACATTCCCCCATTCCCAAGTCTCTTTTCTGCCAAACTCTAATTCTTCTCACATTATACCTGGTAAAAACTTCACACACCTATCTCAAAGCCACCTATGAACAGAGTTAGGGCATGTCTTAAAATTCTCATTTGTGGTCTGAGGAAATTGTTCTTTGAGGGCCATGAGTTTCTCAGTATTATATGGTCAGCGATGTCTAGGCCTCTGCGATGCTCTTGTCCCAAGAAGGTAACCATAAAGTAATGAGAATGATTATCTCATGGGTTCATTTACTAGTGTATCAGAATGTCTGCAGCCATGTGAGGTGATATTTTCCTAGTGGTCTCTTTTAGAGGAACCAATGATGTTGCACTGATTTTGTAAATTCACATTTTTTTAACATTCTATTTATCTTCTGAGAGCTAATAGAATATGATTTAAAGACGTTGCAAATCAGAAACCCATTCAAGATTGTTTTTATGTGTGGAGGGGGTTGTTTTATTTTTAATTTTTTGAAAGAGAAGCAATTACAAAGATCCAACAGCCAATTTTTGAATCTTAAGTTTTTTGTCCTTAAGTTTTCTTCCCTACATCGGGTGACAGTTATTTTTAAAAAAAAATACTAGTTGTAGATGGATATAATACTTTTATTCTATTTATTTTATTTTTATGTGGTGCTGAGGATTGAACCCAGTGCCCCGCATGTGCTAAGCAAGTGCTTTACCACTAAGTTAAAACCCCTGCCCGACAAAATTATTATTTAACATTTTCCCCAATAGCTTGTTTTTCCTTTTACATGTAATCTTTTAATCTATCTGGAGTTCATTTCTGTAAATGCTATAAATATTAGATTCTTTCTAAGACCTTCTTAACAGCTGGTCCATTATTCATTGATTTGTATTACCCCATAAATAATACATTAATTCTCCACATGTGTATGGATCTGTCTTGAACAAGGAGTTCTGTTTCACAATTATATTTGTCTATTCCTAATTTAGGAATGCAAACCTATTTTTCTTGCAGTGGTTTTGTATTCTTCATATCTCATTGACAAGTCTCCACTTGCAACTTTTCTTTTTCAAAGTTGACCTAGTACTTATGGATTTCTATTATTCATTCTTACAGGTGACTTTTATTTGTTGAGTTTCTAAAAAATAATCCAACTAAAATTGTATAAAAATTGTTTAAAAGGTTTTCAGATAATTTGACTAGAACTAGTGGTTTTACAAAGTTAGGCCACATTACCTATGAGGATGAAATATACTTTAATTGGTTCTTCTTTTACCTTCTTTAATATATTGAAAATTATCTCTGAAGAGACCTTGTACATTTTTGTTAATGTACTATCCAAATAATGTAAAGTTTTCCCTTTCACTGCCGATAGAATATTCTTTTTTCCTATTATATATCTGATTGATTTTTTTGTATCGGGAAGGAAAGCCATTAGTCTTTGAGAGTATTGTCCTCTGTCAGGCAACCTAACTGAATTCTTTCCTTACTGTGGTTTTAATAATTTGTTTTATTTTGTTTAATTCTCTAGGAAAATTAATGAAGTTTGACTTTTATCTTCTGATCTTATATATTATATTTTGTTTATTGTCTTACAGAATTGTAAAAACCTAACATATTGTATTGTACAATAGTAGGAATGTTTTATTTCTTTTGATCATGAAGTATATTTACCTAAGGTTTTTCCTTTAAATAAGTATTTTCCATAGGTTATTATTACTTCACATGTCCCAAGTTAAGGAAATACTCTCCCAAGTTGTTTGAGACATCTTGTTTTTTTAATTATCAGTAGATATTGAAGTTGATCAAATGATTTATTGTATTAAAATCCTGTGATGGTTTTCCTTTAATAAATGTGTAAGTGAATCATAGATTATCTGATATTGAACTATCCTTGAGTTCCTTTAATCATCCCTTGCTTACCATATGTTTTTTTATGTATTTTTAATCCACTATTACATAAAGTTAATTAATATTATACTTAAGAATGTGTTGTCTAATGCTGGGGGTTGTGGTACATGCCTGTAATCCCAGTAGCTCAGGAGGTTGAGGCAGGAGAATCACAAGTTCAAAGCCAGCCTCAGCAATTTAGTTAGGTCCTATGCAACTCACCAAGGCCCTAAGCAATTTAGTGAAACTCTGTCTCAAAAAAAAAACAAAAAATGTGGGGAGTGGGAAGAGAGGCTGGGAATGTGACTCAGTGGTTGAGCACTCCTGGGTTTAATCTCTGAATCAAAAAAAAAGGATTATCTCATCTATGCAAAAAGCCAAGTAGTAAGGATATACTTTCTGTAATGATCATATTTGATTAGTTTTTTCTAGTGCCATGACTGAGACTTTTCCTTATCTTCTGAAGCAATTATTGGCTTTCCCCCTTTCCTGACCTTCTGCTGCAACTGTTACACAGCAGAAGTAATATACTTCTTGAAAGTTCTATTGAACAAGTGAATTAGGTTACTTCAGTATTATGAATAGCTGCTTATAAAAATGCAACATGGAGTGAAGTAACATTTGAAAGATAAAGAAAGTGCTGGGAAATTGGGCTAAGATAATAACTACATAAAGAACTTAAGCAAGTTAATGATAAAAAAGGGAAGAACCAATTGTGAAGCAAGTAATAAATATGAACACATAATTCTCAAAAGAAAAACAGTATTTGATAGCAGCTAAAGGAAAAGATGGTCAAGTTCATTAGTAATGAAATAATTAAAAGGCAGAATGAAATTGCTTTATAGCCATGCTGGTTACAAAAAAGCAGAGCTGTGTTGTTAGTGGGAAGGACACTGCTGTATTCTAAGAGCCATCCAACAGCAATTTGTTGTAGTCGTGTAGTCTAAGAGCCATCCAACAGCAATTTGTTGTAGTCGTATACCCATGATCCAGCAATACAATACACTGAAATTCCATAATGGGATATGCTTTGGGATATTAATTGTGGAATCTGTGTCTAATAACAGAAAATTGAAATAATGCTCAGCAATGCATAGAAATGATAAATATGAAAAATAGTATATTCACACTTTGGAATTCTGTGCAGCAGTTAGAAGCAATTTAGTGGATAATACACACATAGCAATTATGAAGGGATCTTAAAAAGTTTAAGATAAAAAAACACCATAAACACAATTAAGATAATAGCACAATGCCACTCACATGAACCAAAATACACACACATACGGCATACTTTACATTGTTAAATACAGTTTCAAGCTAAGTGTTAAATATGTTGGAGTAGTTTTTTGAGAGAAGGATAAGAATGGAGAATCAAACTAAGAATAAACACATACCTTCCTACATTTTTATATCTATCCATACATAAATTCATAAAACCAATGGGACCTCTCATGAACCCAAAAGAGTACCACAAACTGAGGACTATGATTACCCAAAACTTCTGCACCTGAGACAGAATGAAATAAAACCTACACAAGTGTCTGTGAGAGCTCAGAGACTTCAGAAAACAGGAAATGGAAGTGTTAGACGATCCAGGAGGAGTTTCCTCCACCTACCTCTTTCTCTTCTGTCTTTCTCTTCTTTCTCAGCAGAGCTACTAGTTTTTCTATTCCATGTGCATGGCAAGAGCTCCATTTGGACACCTCCCATGTGTTTACTCTCCTCCTTTCAAAAGACTAGCCCAGATTGGCTTTTAAGGAAAAGTAATTCACAAGACTGATGAATATGGTAGGTAACACATTTTAGTTATATTAAACAGAATATAAGACAATTTTTCTTTCATGAGAAATAAATTATGGCTAAGACAGTTTTTAAAGAGGAATTCCAATTACTGAACTGTTCAAATATATGCAGAAACTCCTAAAAAGAGTTTCAAACACCATATTTGCTTAACTATAGAAATTCTGGATTTCATTTCCCTTTTTCCTTACACCCTTGTTTCCATTCTTCGTCCTTCCCCCTTCTTCTTTCTTTTCCCTCTCCCTGCCCCCAACTTCTCCTTCATCCATATAGTTGGTATCAAAAAAGTTCAAAAAGGGGGTTGACTGATTGGATCTCGGTTCACTAATTGACTTTTAGAGAAAAGGAGTTTCAAAATGAATTTTCTTTAGTAACATGACAGTATATTTTCACTGTTTCCATGAAATTTTTACTTAGACTTCCCACACCCAGTTGGAGAGATGTGAGATTCTGTCTTCCAAAAGTTCTGAAACCTACAAATCTCCATCCCAGTTAACCAATGAAAAGGAAGACAACATTTCTTAATGGCATTTGTTAATCCCCTGATTTGAAATAAAAATTCTGAGCTAAGTAGGACATTTGAGTAGAAATGTTTCAGCAAAAATGCCATGATCTTTTTCACTTCCCTGCCCTTTACAAAGATTCGAGGTTTGGAAACAGAATGCTTCCTGGGTATTGGCCGAATCCATCTCACTCATGGATTACTTCAAGTGAGGAAATCTTGTGGAGTGTAGAGATAATAGAGACACATGATGAGCACTTTAAAATTCAGAAAGCCATTCAAAAACATCCACCATGTAATCAAGCTGTTTATTTTTATTTTCAGTCTATTAGAGTTGGTGAATATTTTCACTTTAACACCAGGATGTCAGTGGGACCACAGGGTAGGGTGAGAGGGTTTTTACAGCCACCAGCATTGTGACTGAAAAGAATTTTCTTTCTCTACTACCTGCTCCACATTCTTGAAATTAAATAAATGATTATTTACATCTTTGTTCTCAGAAAGATAATGAATTGTTCACTGGCTACTGGCTTGTCCCTCTGTCTCCATTCTCTTAGCGGGAGCTTATAAAGTTAAGTTTGGTTTCCTGTAAATTGTGTTATTAAATCACAGACAAAGCTCGTTTTCAAGAGCTTGTTGGGTAGTTGTAAAGACAGCCCTAGGGCTCTCTCTGTATGCTCCAGAAAAGAACTGGTGAGAGGTTTCACAGCTAGTTGCTTTTCTCCTCTTAAAATATACCGTTGTTTTTAAAACTAAATTTGTTTAGTTATGTATGTATGTATTTGCTCTGAAAAAGACCCTGTCATGTTGAAAATTCAGTCACACATCTTCTTATTCATCTGATAGCTCAAGGTATAGCTGTAAGTAGCCTATTGATAGGAGAATAAAAATTCTAGTTTCCCTCTGAATATGCAAAGCCAAGCCACTTCCTACTAAGAGTTCTCAGAAGCAGCTCCATCAGAAGCCACTCAAAGAATCCCCTTCAATTGTTCATAAAATGTAATTCTGATATTATAATGCCACCACCTTGCTTATCTAACCCAGGCTTCCCACCCCCAGGAATCAAAACCTGTTTTCCTAACAAGCAGAGAGGCTCCCTTCAGGTCAAGTTCATTCTTGCTTCTAAACTTTCATTCTTTGCTATGCCACTCTTATCTAACACTTTCCTCAAAAGCATTCTATTTTCACTTAAACAAGAAGCAAACAAACAAGCCCATCTTCTGTGATTACTTGTGCCAGACTGCCATTGATGGAAGGTCATAAAATATGGCCTTTACCTAATTCCTGGCCTTGTTCTCCAGTTATTTTCTTTGTGAGCACATTCTATATGCTAATCAGGGCAAGGAATCTGTTGACTATTGCTTGATTTTTTTTTTTGTTTTTGTTTTTTGGTTTTTTTTTTTTGTTTTGTTTTTTAACTTGCCTACTGCCTAAGGAATAGCTGATGAAGCAGAAGACATTTGACAAATATCTTTTAACTCAATAATCAGCTAATTGGTGTGGTCATTGCCTTAATTATTAGATTATTTACCCCATAATTAACTTTTATTTTTTAGAAATTTGAATATCTGGGTTATAAAATAGAGACTAATCAGCTTATACCATATGTGTCCCTGTGGATAGCTTCTCTTACCTTTTTCTCCATGTGAATTCTGGTAGTTTAAAGAATATCAATATTTTTGTTGTAAGATGTTTGAAACACATACAGAGACTAGGCTAGAAAAATATCAAGGCTTAATTATGCTTCAACAAATATAAACATCAAGCATTAACTGCAGGTTGAGCATTCTATAAATTTTTGTACATACCAATTAATCAAATCCTCAGAACACCCCTATGATGTGATTCGATTATCACCATCCCAATTTTCTGAATGAACATGGAGGTAAGTACTTTGCATAAAACCACAGTGATTTTAGGTGGTTGACGGCAAACTTGAACAAAATCTTTTTGGTTTAGAAGCTGTGACCTAAATCCCCACCCTGTACTACTTTTTACCTGTCCTTCCCACCAAACACTGGCATTATGACATATCTGCTTCAACCTTTTTAAACTACACATTTCCTATTGCAGAGATTTGGCTTGATATCACTGCAACTCTCTTGAATCATAATTGCTATGATTCCCTGAGTAACCCTGGTCAGTTTTCCCTGCATAGTTTCCCAATATAATATAAATAAACAAAATCATTGTGTGTGAAGCTGTAAGACTGAGTCCTGGCACCAGCATTTTTGACAATAGCTTGAGATAAACCCAGGTGCCTTTCATTTTGGATGAAGGTACTTTTGTCCTGATGGATATATATGCCCCTGCTTCTGTCTCAAATGGTGGGGATCTACCTGGTCTTTCTTCTACCCAGTACCAGGTTTCTGTCAGTTAAGTCCTTAATAAGTTGCACCATGCACAATCTGGCCCTCTTGGCTCTTTTCTTCATCTCATGGGACCCCAGTGCTGAATCTTATACAATAGGACTGGGTTGCTCCACAACACACCCCTAAATACTTTCCAACCCCATTCCACTGATGTTCTCCTTGGGAATGATAATTATTATGACTTGAAAGTATACCAATCCTATGTGGTTTTGTGCTTTCACTAAAGATTTGTATGCCATTATCTTTTGAATTTTTTACCTGCCATTTTAATATGGATCATTTAGCAATTGCCTTGATTTTGCTCAATGTATTTTCAAGATTTGTCTCCACTGGCATATGTACCCTTTGCTCCTCATTTCTGCTCCATGGTAAATACACCAGGAATTTCCTGCTCATGGACTTTGTGCTGATTGTAGATTTTTTTTGATAAGAAACAGTGGTACAATGACCATTTTCATATTGTCTGCTTTAGTTCATGTATTTGACTTATTTTCAGGAATACAACATAAGGGGAGAATTTACTGGGGAATGGGACATGAGATTTGGTCAAGTGACTTTCCAAATTGGTTGTACCAGCTCACATTGTGGAAGTTCCTATTTCTACACTTCATTGCCGAGTTTGGTGCTCTCAGACCTTTTATTTTTGTCAATCCCATGACTGTAAAATTGTCTCATTATTTAATATTTGCTCTTCACAATTACTTGTTGAAGCTGAGAATCTTTTTATAGGATTCATGGTCATTCAGAATCCTCTTCTATAAAATGTCATTTCTGTTCTTTGTTCACCTTTCTATTGTACCTTTTAAAATCAAAGTTATTCATGATTGATATTAAACTGTTTGCTATTAAATTTTTAAATATCTTCTTTCCTGCTCAGTTGTCTTTTCACTTCATATTTAGTTTCATCTATAATACAAATATTCTCAAAATATATGTGGTTAAATTTATCAATTGTTTCTGTTGCAGGATGTACAATTTAGTATGCTCTAGCATATTCACAAATATGTGAAACCATCACCACAGTGCATTGGAGAACATTTCCATTACCTCAAAATGAAATCTGAACCATCTAGTTATGAATATCCTTCTCTTCACTAAGAAACCACTAGTCCACTTTCTGTCTCAATCTATTTATCTCTTCTGAACTTTCAGATGAATGGACTGATATAATAAATGATCTTTTGTGACTGGCTTCTTTTTCATAGCATACATATTATTAAGGTCCCTCTGTGTGGTGACACGTATCAATACTTCATTCCTTTTTATGGTCTAATAATATTTCACTGTATGAATATTCCCTTTTTTTTCTCATTAAACTTTTGTTTTAATGGGTCTCAAAATTCTGTGACAGATTTTTGGTCAAGTTGTTTCCATTAAAAAGTACTGATTTTAAAAATTAATAACTTTGTTTGCCACACACAAAAAAACAGAGTCCACAAAACATTCTCCTTTCCTTCTGAAGGTTTTACAATGTATTATCATTAGCCAGTCTTTTACTATTAAACTAAAATGGCCAATTGAGACAAGCAATTCTGAGACCATTCTTCTACCGCTGATTAAGATTGGGGTGGCAGGTATTAAGAGGTAATATTCATTTGGCCTTCTGAACTTCTGAGCAGACTTGGTGACCTTGCCAACTCCAGCAACTTTCTTGTCCACTGCTTTGATGACATCCACAACAATTTTCTACCTCATTTCATGAACAGCAACATCACCCAGAGGAGGATAGTCAGAGAAGCTCTCAACACACATGAGCTTTTCTTGAACTATATCATTGATGGCAGTATCACCAGATTTCAAGAATTTAGGACCATCTTCCAGCTTCTCACCATAAGAGCAATCAATCTTTTCTCTCAGTTCAGCAAACTTGCAAGCAATGTGAACTGTGTGCCAGTCCAGTACAGGGACGTAGCCAGCACTGAACTGTCCTGGATGATTGAGGATAATCACCTGAGCAGTGAAACCAGCTTCTTCCCTTGGTGGGTCATTTTTGCTGTCACCAGCAACATTGACACAATGAACATCTTCGACAAACAAGTTCTTGACATTGAAACCCACATCATCTCCAGGAATAGATTTACTCTCTCGGTGCATTTCAACAGACTTTACTTCAGTTGTGACATTGACTGGAGCAAAGGTGACCACCATGCCAGGCTTGAGGACACCAGTCTCCACTTGGTCCACAGGGACAGTACCAACACCACCAGTTTTATAGACATCCTGGAGGGGCAGACACAAAGGTTTGTCAGTTGGACAAGTTGGTGGCAGGATGCAATGTAAAGCTTTGAGCAGTGTGGTTCCATTGGCACTGCCACATTTACAGGTGAATTTCATCCCTTGAACCAAGGTGTATTAGCTCTTGGCTCCATCATTCGTCACCAGTCCAACCAGAAACTGGCACAAATGCTACCATGTCAGGGTTATAGCCAATTTTCTTAATGTAGGTGCTGACTTCTTGAGAATTTCCTCATAACTCTTCTGACTGTACGGTGACTCAGTGGAATCCATTCTGTTAATACCAACAATTAGTTGTTTCACATCCAGTGTGAAGAGCATGCTCACTGGTCAGCCCACTCTTGGAGAGACCAGCTTCAAATTCACCAACACCAGAAGCAACAATCAGGACAGTGCAGTCCAGTGAGATGTGTCTGTTATCATGTTTTTGATAAAGTCTCGGTGTCCTAGGGCATCAATGATAGTCACATATTACTTGCTGGTCTCAAATTTCCACAGGGAGAAGCCAATGGTGATACCACACTCATGCTCAGCTTTCAGTTTATCCAAGACCCAGACATATATGAAGAAGCCCTTTCCCATCTCAGCAACTTCCTTCTCAAATTTTTCAATGGTTCTTTTGTTGATCCTACCACATTTGTAGGTCAGATATGGCCCAGTAGTGGTGGACTTTGCCCAAATCTATGCATTTGATGACAATGATGTTGATGTGAGTCTTTTCCTTTCCCATTTTGACTTTGATTTAGTGGTGGTTTTCATGACACCTGTGTTCTGCCTGCAAACCCATTGGACAAAAAAAAAGAATATACCATTTTATTTATCCATTTGTCTCTTGATCGCCATTTGCATTATTTCTACTTTCTGGCTAATATGAATGATTCTGCTATCAACATTTATTTATAAATTTTTATGAACCTGTTTTCATTTCCCTTGGGTATGTATTATACATGGGAGTGAGATTTCTGGGTCACATGATAACTGTTTAATGATTTAAGGAACTTCCAGATTCTTCTCCAAAATAACAGCCCCATTTTTACTTTCTCACTTGTGGTATATGTGTGTTCTGATTTCTCCACATGCTTACTGCCTTCAGTCACTACATGACTTTTTATTTATTTATTTATTTTTATTGTAAACAAATGGGATGATACATGTTGTTTCTGATTGTATATGGAGTAACAGCATACCATTTTCGTAATCATACATTTACATAGGGTAATGATGTTTGATTCATTCTGTTATTTTTTCCTTCCCCCCCATCCCTCCTACCCCTCTTTTCCCTCTATACAGTCCCTCCTTCCTCCATTCTTGCCACCCCCCCACCCCTCATTATGTGTCACCATCCGCTTATCAGTGAGATCATTCGCCTTTTGGATTTTTGAGATTGGTATACTTCACTTAGCATGATATTCTCCAATTTCATCCATTTGCCTGCAAATGCCATAATTTTATTATTCTTTATAGCTGAGTAATATTCCATTGTTTATATATACCACAGTTTCTTTATCCATTCATCAACTGAAGGACATCTAGGTTGGTTCCACAATCTGGCTATTGTGAATTGAGCAGCTATGAACATTGATGTAGCTGTATCTCTGTAGTTTGCTGATTTTAAGTCCTTCGGGTATAGGCTGAGGAGTGGGATAGCTGGGTCAAATGGTGGGTCCATTCCAAGTTTTCTAAGGGATCTCCACTCTGCTTTCCAGAGTGACTGCACTAATTTGCAGCCCCACCAGCAATGCATGAGTGTACCTTTTTCCCCACATCCTCTCCAACACCTGTTGTTGCTTGTATTCTTGATAATCGCCATTCTAATTGGGGTGAGATGCAATCTTAGTGTAGTTTTGATTTGCATTTCTCTTATTACTAAAGATGGTGAACATTTTTTCATATGTTTGTTGATTGCTTGTAGATCTTCTTCTGTGAAGCGTCTGTTCATATCCTTAGCCATTTGTTGATTGGGTTATTTGTATTCTTGGTGTAGAGTTTTTTGAGTTCTTTATAGATTCTGGAAATTATTGCTCTATCTGAAGTATGAGTGGCAAAGATATTCTCCCACTCCGTAGCCTCTACTACATGACTTTTGATTCTAGTCATCCTGAATAGTGTAAAGTAGAATCTCACTATAGTTACTTTCATAGTTAAGGATGTTGAGAATAATTTCACAAACTTATTTGACCATTTGTAAATTTTCCTTGGGGAAACATCTATTCAGATAATTTGCCTACTTTTTTAGTATTGATGTCATTTTAATGATGACATTTGGGTGCACAAGACTTTTTATTCTGATGAAGTTCAATTTATGTATTTTTTCTTTTGTTGCTTGTGTCTTGGGTTGTCAAGTGTAAGAATCCTTCACCAAATCCAAGGTAAGGAATATTTACCTGTATAATTTCTTCTAAGGATGTATGGTTTTAGCTATTACATTTAGGTCATTGATCCACTTTGAGTTCTTCTTTTGAGTCAATTTTGAGTGAATCTTTGTGTTTACAGTATGAGGTAATCCTCCACTGCCCTCTTTTGTATATGGCTATCATTTGTCCTGGCACCATTAGTTGATAAAAATGTTGGCACTGATTTTGAATGTCAGTTGAAAAGAAGTACAAGCTTCTTTCTGCACTCTCAATGATAAACTCACTCAGTTAGGTCTATCCTGGAGCTGCTAATCACATTACCTTGATTACTGTTGCTTTGTGGTAGGTTTTGAAACTGGGAGGTGTACATCCTCTTACTTTGCTTTTCTTTGTTAAAATTGTTATAGAGCTGCTGGATCTCTTGAAATTTTATAATCAGCTTTTCAATTTCTATAAAATAGTCATTTGGGATCCAGGTGGGGATCACATTGAATATTAAATCAGTTTGGGGAGTATTGTCATTGTGTGACAAATGACAAATATATTACACATATTTTACATTTTTATATGTGATTGGTTCAAAATTATACTTTATATCCATATTATTTTATAAAATGACTTTTTAAATAACAAGAAGAAAATATATATTTCTGCTGTCTTTTATTAGTATTATTATTTTAATTGTGTCTTTTGTTTTTCATGAAACTTAGCATCTAGATCACTTGCTTTCAGACTGAAGAATTTCTGGAATATTTCATTAAAAGTGGGTTTGTTTTACTGGGAAATACATTAATTGATAAGTTTTATTTTGTTTCTTGAGCTCTTTATATATATATATATATATATATATATATATATATATATATATAAAATCTCACTGCCTTCTGGTCTCTAATGTTTCTGTTGAAACATCAACTGGAATCCATTTGTAAGCAACATATCATTTTCCTTCTGTTGTTTTCAGGAATTTTCTCCTTGTCTTTGATTTTCAGTGTTCTTATTTGATGCATCTGAGTGTCTCCCTTGGGTTCACCCAACTTTGATCTTACTAAGCTCCTGTGTTTAGACATTAATGTTTTTCAATATTTGGAAACTTCTCAGTCATTATTTCTTTTAAAAATGTCCCACTGCTTTCTTTGCATATTCATTATGTGTGTGTTGCTGTTTTAAGTGATGCACCACAGTTTATTAAGGTTTTCTTCATTTTTCTTCATTCTTTTCAGCTTCTGTAATCTCCATCAAATTTCTGTGACAGTCAATTTTTAATTGCAATAAACAAAATACCTGACAGGAACTACTTAGATGAGGAAATATTTATTTTGGCTCATGATTTCAGAGGTCTCAGTCCATGGTTGGCCAACTCCATTACTCTGGGACTGAGTGAGGCAGAAAATCATGGTGGAAGGGTATGGTGAAGCAGAGTCACTCAGTTCATGGAATCTGGAAAGCAGAAAGAGAGAGACAGACAGACCGACAGAGAAAGGGAAAGCAGAAGGGGCTAGGTATAGATGTAGTCCAAGGTCACACCCCTGAGACCTACTTTCTCCAGCCATGTTTACCTGCCTAAACTTACCATTCAGTTGTCCATTCAAATTATTCATCCAGCAAATGGATTAACCCATTCATGAGATTATAGCCTTAATTATAGCCTAAAAGCCCCACCTTTGAAACTTGTTCTGAGGGCTATGCATCCAACATATGAGCTTTTGGGACATTCCAGATTCAAATAATTTCATCCCTTCCCCAACCCCCTATCTTCAAGATCGCTTATTCTTTCTTCTGCTGGAACAAATGTACTATTGAGCTCTTATAGTGAGAACCATGCTCTGAAAACATTTCTCTTTATTGATGTTATCTACTTGATGCAATATTCTAATTATTTTTTTCTTTACTTCTTTTCATCATCTATTCCTTCAGTTCTGTGAACATATTTAGAATGACTAATGTTTTTTATTTTCGTAAACTTGATATCTGCTCTTTCTCTCTCATAGGTAGTTTCTGTTGAGCTTATTAAGCTCCTGTGTCTGTACATTAATGTTTTTAAATATTTGGAAATATTTTCAGTGTGGAGGTTATAATTCTTATTTCTTTGCATGACCCAAGTTTTTTGTTAAGAACTGGACATTTTAGATTATATATTATAACAAATTTTCATGCTGCCTTTCTCTGGGTCTTGCTATTATGATTTTCTTATTTGTTTAATGACTGACTATTATTTTAGTGTGGTTTGTTTCTTCACACCTAATGTTTATCCTCAGATATCGTTCTCCAGGGATCCACAACAATCAGTACCCACAGTCACCCAAGGATAACAGTGCAATTGATAAGGCTCTCTTGTTCTCTTTCCCTGATCACAATCAATTGTTAAATTCTACTAATTGTCAAGTGAATATTGTTTTCAATAATGTGCTGAGGTATAAATTGTTCTATAAACTAATATATTCGAATTCTGGCCCTTGTGACTAATTTCTGAGATCAATGTTTGATTTTCATTCTGATCCATGGAGCACTGTCCATTTATATTATTTCCTGGATCTTCTCTGAAAACTAGTTTGTTTACCATTTAGCTTGTAACTTGAATCTTCTCCCAGTTGTCTTCCACCAGAACCTCTACTGCCCTTGAGAGTGCTGTAAGTGTGAATTTCTTCACTCAAAGTTGTAAAAACAGACAAGTTTCATGGGAAGAGATCAAAGGCTACCTGTTTTATGTCTTGTTTCTCTTCCCATGCAAAATCTCTGAACCAGGGATCTGGAAGTTGGGGTGAGTGACACCCTCCCTCTAGGAGTCAAGATTCCCATGCAGAAACCTGAGGTCCTTTTAGATTGTCTCTTCTGATGCAGAACCAGAGACTCATGAGTTGGGCCAAGAGTGATCAGTCTCAGTGTTCTCAGCACTATGTGCCCATAGTATAGCCTCCCATCTACAAGATGGAGTCTTTTGTTCTGGGGTCAAAAAGGGAAACCCTACTTCTCAAGTGCACTTGCCCAGGACTTAACCTCAGTAACAGGAGACTTGGACAGAATGAGAAATGCTGATATTCTGTTTCTCCTAGAGAGAAAGTGCTATCGATGGGTGCTGAAGGGAGAGAGAACTCTGTGTTCTTGGCACCAGTCTGGAGTGGATCCTGCACCTCACTTGGTAAGTGAGGGACTGAGTGGGTGATCTTGGCTAAAATCCCTCAGACTCTCACTTTTCTTAAATTTTTCATAGATATTCCTGAGTAGATATTTCTTCATGTGTGTTCACCTGCAGGACCATTCCTAGAACCCTTATTTTCTACAGTTTTCACCATTTTCACTGTGGAGCAGGCCAGTATAGTTCCCAATGCTGTCATGCTGGATGTTAATCTTCTAGCCCATGTTAATACTTTTTTGACTTTTTTAAATTTTTACAGAGTGCATTTTGAGTCATTGTACACAAATGGGGTATATCATTTATATGGTTGTGCACAATGTAGATCATACAGTTTTCTCAGAAACATCAGTGTTTGAGTTGAAGAATATTTATTTTATTTTTTGTTTGTTTTTCTTTTCTCTCTTCTTCTTTTTTTTATAATGAGGTCTTACTGACCTCAAACTCCCATGTTATTGAAGAGTATTTATAAGATAAAATATGTGCTTAACACTAGATGCAGACAATTGAGTGAATTGACCTGGTTGATAATCAATCAATTAAATCAAACTAATTTCATTGAATTTTTCTCTTTAAAAAAATCAAATTTTCTGAGTTATCTTATGACATAACTTATGTCATTTTTCACTAATACCTCATATACCTAGTAATTACCACCTAAATTCTAAAGTGAATATAATTGGGAGATAGAAAATAATCAAAACTGATCTCAAGTAGTCAAAAAAGATGGCATAAAATTGGTATATTAAATCTTATAAGGTATTTCACAGATGATATATTGGACATTTACTGCTATTTTAGAAAAAGTTTGGTTAAATGTGGTTTTACATTCTAAAGATGATAGGAACTGTTTTAGTTAGCTATTTTGCCACTGCGACTAAAACAATCTGACCAGCACAATTGTAGAGGAGGAAAAGTTTACTTGAGGGCTCACAGTTTCAGTTTTCTCAATCCATAGAAGGCCAGCTCCATTCCTCCAGCTTGAGGTGAGGCTGAATATCATGGCAGGTAAGGGTAGCAGAGGGAAGCAGCTTACATCATGGTGATTAGGAAGCAGCAAGAGACTCCACTCCCCAGATACAAAATATATACCCCATAGACACCCCAATTCCCACCTCCTCCAACTACATCCTACCACTTCAATAAATTCCATCAGGTATCAATTCACTGATTGGGTTAAGACTCTTAAAACCCAATCATTTCTCCTGTGAAACTTCCTGTGTTGTTGCACATGTGAGCTTTTGGGGAACACTTCACATCCAAACCATAACAAGGACATTGGAAGGAACAGAGGTATAGGGAAAGCACACTGTCAGATGTGATGAACAGAGTGGATGAGACCATTTAAATGAGAAAATACAGAAAACAGACGGCCATCTATACACTGAAATTCCTGACTATATCACAGAATTGATTAAAACACAGAGTGATTGACTTTGTGAATGATTAAAGAACAATTGAGTATACTCCAAGGACCTTAGGGCACTTAACAAATATTTCCATCAAAAATAGTGAAATTAAGACAAGTCAGAGTTTGAGGGGGAGCTTTCATTGCCTGAGAGAGAAGAAAGAAGAGTTCATATTTCCATAATAGCTGTGACAAAAGGCTGTTCTCTATAGTGGGATAGCTGTAGGATACTTACTTTGAAACAGACCAAGTAATCTGTGGGATGGATGCTAGACAAATATTTGTGGAATGAGTGAGTTAATGAATTAACCTACTAGTTAAGTTAGTACTATCAAGCTATTTTGATATCTGGAATCTAACAGATCTGACTTTATGGTAGGCCTTGATAGTCACAAAGGAATGTTACAAATGCCACAGACCTGTACATGTTATACAACTCAGCCATCACCAATATTGTAATTCTAAGTTTTGATGCTTTCAGAAGTTTTTGACTACATGTTTTCACTTTTTTCTGACTTTTTTCATCCGTTGTCAGCATAAACAGTTGGATTTGTTTTTGAGGACTTAGTCTTTTTTTTTTTTTTCTTATCCTAACAAGAAAAGGCTTATTGTACACTATATTAAATAGAAAAACTGAGCTATGGGCCAACTGGCTAATCCCAGCCACTGAGGATGTAACCAGCTCTCATACATACATTTGAGTTTGACTTTCTTGAGCAAAGAGGTAAAGTGCACCTGAGCTCAGACATCAGAGATACAAAACTCTAACAATAGTTAAGATCACATTCAGAAAGAAGTCAAGGGCAGAGAGTAGATCAGTAGTTCAAACAACCAGTTCACTCCCATTAGGTCAAATAAAGAGGCAGGTCCCTGGGTATAAATAGTCCTGGAGTGAGGAAGAGTGTGGGAAAGTGCAAAGTCAAGGAACCCGGAGAGATTTCCTGAAGAGGCAGAATGAGCCAAACCCCTATTTCCTCTGTGCCTACTACTGTATTGACTGTTATCCTAATGTATGTAAGGCTAGGGCAAGAAACACCATGGAGGTCCACACATGATATGTCTAATATTTAAACATTAAAAATTAATTTAATGAACAGTTGAATTCACCTCCTTCTCCTCCCTTAAAAATCACACCTTCTCTACTATGATGCAAGAGCCCAAGTCTGAACTTGGGATTCTTGGATTCCTGAAAATTCCACACAAGATGATGGTATAGAGAGGGTGGGCTCATAGCTCCTGACCCTGACCACCCCACCCCTACTCTACCCTGCACTAAAAGGAGCCCAAGTGTGTTTATGGGGATGCCCAAGTGCACAAAGTTAAGCTCCACCACACTCCACACCAGCCACGCTCCCTTGTAGAACATGAGCTGGCGGTTCACTTGGAGCCATTGTGGGATATTTGGGATCTTGATGCCTAGTATGCCCTCTAAAAGGAAATTTGTTTTCAGGACCTCACCGATTCTTTTTTCTTTGGAGAGAGAAACATAAGCAAAGAGAGTTCTAACAAGATCCTGTCAGGTGTAAAATAAGCAAAATTCTTCTTTCTCATTCCTAAGGAAAGTCTAGCTCTAAGTAATAATTTAAGTCTTACAGTCATCTTTAATTCTTCAGATCCTTTCAAATGCATTCATGCTGATTTAACTTGGACTCCTCAACTTTACCAAAATTGAAAAAGATGAGATTAGAGTAATTTTTTAAAAAAGAAAGTTTTTCTTCTTTTATTCTTAAAATTTTTACCAAGGAGAATTTTTAAGATGTATAAATTCCTCTTTTTTTTTCCCATGTATTAATTTCCCAATCATCTTATTTAATTTAATTAATTTATTTATTTTTATACTATGGATTCCAGGAGTACTTAACCACTGAGCAGCATCCCCTGCCCTTTCTTATTTTTTATTTTGAGACAAGGTCTCTCTAAGTTGCTTATGGCCTTGCTAAATTGCTGAGGTTAGCTTTGAACTTGTTATCCTCCTGGCTCAGCCTCTCAAGTTGCTGGGATTACAGATGCCCACCAACATGCCTGACTTATTTTATTTCTTTAAAAATTTTTCATCATATATGTACTTTTTTTTCATTGTTTTTATTAGTACATTGTAGTTACACATAATGGTAGGATTCTTTCTGACAAAATCATATGTGTGGAAAATAATTTGTTCCATTTCAGTCCCCAGTACTTACTCTTTTTCTCCCCTCTTCTCCTCTCTACTCTACTGGTCCTCATTCTCTTTATTTATTATTTTGTTAATTTGTGTTTTATAAATATATATATAAAGGTGAAATTCACTATGGTATATTCATAAGTCTACATAGCAAAACTTTGTTAATTTTGTTCCACAATATCTCCCTTTTCCTGTCCATCCTTCCTTCCCTTCTATCCTTTTTGTCTACTCCATTAATATCTCTTTTATTTCCAATGGAAATTTTTTTTCTTATTTTGTTCTAGCTTCTGCATGTAAGAGAAAACATTCAACCCTTGACTTTCTGAGTCTTACATATTTCACTTAACATGATGTTCTTTGGTTCTATCCATTTGCCAGCAAATGCCATAATTTCTTCTTCTTTGGACTAAGTTCTATTGTATACATATACCACATTTTCTTTATCCATTTATCTGTTAACAGACACATGGACTGGTTCCATAAATTAGCTACTGTGAATTGTGCTGTTATAAACATTGATGTACCTGTATCACTATGCTGATTTTAGTTCTTTTGGATACATACCAAAGAGTGGGAGAGCTGGGTCCTATGGTGATTTCTTTTCCAGTTTTGTGAGAAATCTCCATACTTCTTTCTGGAGTAATTGTACTCATTTGCAGTCCCACCAACAATGTCTGAATGTGTCTTTTTCCCCACATTCTCACCAGCACTTATTATTATTTGTATTCTTGATGATTCATTCTAACTGGATAAGATGAAATCTCAACATAGTTTTGATTTACATTTCCTTGATTGCTAGGGATGTTGAACATTTTTTTTCATATACTTGTTGGACATTTGCAGTTCCTTTTTGAGAAATGTTCATTTAGTTCTTTTGCCCATTATTGATTGGATTTTTTGGTTTTGTTTTGTTTTCTTTCCTTTTTTCTTTTTTTTTTTCTTAATATATTCTGGATATTTAATCCCCTGTTGGAGGAGTTACTGTCAAATATTTTCTGCAATTCTTTAGTCTTTCTTTTCATGCTCTTGTGTCCTTTGCTGTGTGGAAGCTTTTTAACTTGGTGCTATCTTACATGATTCTTGGCATTATTTCTTGAACATTTTAGATCTGGTAAAAGGAAGTCAGTACCTGTCCCAAAATGTTGGAATGTTGAGCCTGTGTTTTCATCTAGAAGTTACAAAGTTTCTGTTCTAATTTGTAGGTCTTTGATCCACCTGGAATTGACTTTTTTTTTTAACAGTGATAAATGAGGTGTTTTATTTTTTTCTTTCCAAATTTTCTGTTTATAACTCCTATAACTGTAATCATAGCTATATAAAAATACTATATATGGTTGTGCACTTAAATGCATATATATATATATATGTATATATATATATATATATATATATATACACATGTGGCATCAAATTACACATTATCATTTTTTCTTCATGATAATGTGGCTTTCCTTTAGTTGGAGGTAAAATTTCTAGAATTCCACCTTTGCCTGCAGGAAGCAACCCCAGGAAGGTGGAACCTATTGATAACCCCTTTGTGTGATATAGGAAAGTGCATGTGAACAGAGTTCATCCTGCTCAGCATGCTGGCCATGTCTAAGGGGTTCATGGGGAACTCCACTGGTATTCTGTCCTGTGCTGGTGCACAGCAGGAGCACGCACGCTTTTGTCCTGAGGTGTCCAAGGGCTGCACACATCATGGCAGGTTGTCCAGTTGAACAGGGTTTGTGGAGCAAGCCTTGCATCTATTTTAATGACAGTGAACAGGCTTCTGAAATGATATTCCCAGGTGCAAAATTGGGGCTGCTGTAAGTTGTCCTGCACGGTGACATACAAAAGTGACTCTCAGTTCCTCTGTGCACCAGCACAGGATGGAATTGACTTTTTTGCAGGGCAAAAGGTGGGGCTCTAGTTTCATTCTTCCATAGATGGATATCAAATTTTCCCAGCATCCTAAAAGGACTGTCTTTTCTCCAACATATGGTTTTGGTGCCTTTATCTAGTATCAGATGTCTATATGTATGTGGCTTGTCTCTGTGTCTTCTATTCCAGTGGTCTCCAAGTAGGTTTTGATGCCAACACCATGCTGATTTTGTTACTGTAGCTCTGTAGTATAATCTGAGATCAGATATTGTGATGCCTATAGCATAATTCTTCTTGCTCAGTATTGCTTTGCCTATTTTGGGTCTTTTTATTCTTCCAAATGACTTTTAGGACCATTTTTTTCTAATCCTGTGAAGAATATCATTGGCATTTTGATGGATATTACATGGATTCTATATAATACTTTTAATAGTGTGGTCATTTTGACAACATCAATTCTGCCTATCCAAGAACATGGGAGATCTTTCAGTTATCTGAGGTTTTCTTCAATTTATTTCTTTGGTGTTCTATAGTTTCCATTGTACAGGTCTTCTACCTCCTTGGTCAGATTTATCCTCAAGTATTATATTTTCTCTTATTTTTGAGGTGGAATAGTTTTCCTGATTTCTTTCTTAGCAGATTCATCATTTGGAGTATAGGAAAGCTGTTGATTTTTGTATGTTGATCTTGTATTTTGCTGCTTTGCTGAATTTGCTTATCAGCTCTAGAAGTCATCTGGTGGAGTTTATTGGGCATTTTTAAATTTTATATTAATAACCTGCAACTGGTATAGAATTTTTTATAGGAAGTTCTTTGGAGATAAAAGCAATTGTGCTCATATATATTTTTTTATTTTGCATTTTTTTTGTTTTTATTGTTTCTTTTTGGTTGTTTGTTTCTTTATTGCCTCAGTTCATAGCTCTGGGTCTTATACAGTAGATGGGCAATAAGTATTTGTTGAACATTTAGCAGTTTTGAGTCAAAGATTAACAGGCAATATAAAAATTTCTAAAAAGCACAGCAAAAAACAAGCAAGGAGCCACTTCAGTATTTCCCCATTTTCATGGCAAGAATATGACAACTTGGAATAAACTGAAACAAATTATTTATTGCCTGTGAATTTCAGTTCTGTAGGGGAGCTTGCTTGGTGCATTGAGAACAGTTTGGAAGAGATGCAAGGTGAAGGAGCCTGGACATCACAAGCAAAGGCAAACCACAGAAGGGCCATTCCGTGAGTAGAATGCTCATCCACAGTGGTAACACAGGAGGGCCAGCATATTGAGTTGTCAGCTTGGGCCTCAGCTATACAGAGGAATGAGAATCAAGGAGGTCAGTTCTCCCCAGGGCAAACAGGGAAATAAGTTATCATTTTGAATGTCAGCTGTTTTGCAGCTTAATTATTAGGCATTTCCTATGTGTGTCTACAGTCACAAGAGCTGTGTTTTATACCACAAGCATGTTGTTACTTAGAACAAAGACAGCATAGCCCCCCAGTTAATGAGAACTAGTTATGAAGAAAATTGAATCTAGGACTTGAAAATTAAATAAAATTTAATGAGATAGTGGGGGCATAAAAGAGTAATCCAAGTGGAAGGTGTGTATAATGTAAAATGTTTCAAGTAAGAGTTTCAAGTCGGGGAGGGAGCTAATAGAGTAGGCCACCAGACCAGAGGGTGCTGTAGGAAGCATACATGGATGGAAGATTTGGTATCACATCATGATGACTCTGACCACAGTATTAAAACTTAACGTTTTGTCTCATTCTTGCACATTGACAGATTTGGATGCTTATTTTAATCTAATGAGTAAACACATCATATGTATGTCCTAAGGGTTTGGCAAATACTAAGTCATTTACACTTCATAAAAACCATATAAAGCCTTTCATAATCCCCATTGAAGTAATGTGGAAACAAATGCGGAGAGGTCAAGTAATCAGCCTTACACAACACAGCACGCTGCCTTACAAACCAGAAGGTAAATCTGGTTCTCAGTGTCTTTTGCTTGCTGCCTGGTACCTGAAAACTTTCCACTTGTAGCTCCTGCATTCCTGTAGCTTGAAAATGACTCGTTCTGGGGTAGGCAAATCCCCTAGGTAAGGTACATCACTCTGAAGTCTTCAGTGCCATTCTGGGGCAGGGCAGAAGGTAGTCTAGGGGTGCACTGAATGGGTGGTAGGAACAGCTGCCATCAGGGAGAGAAGGGTGAGAATGGACAGTCCTAGAGTGGCACAGAGGACTGAGCTCACCTCCTATCTGAGCTGACTGCTGACCTGAATGCAGGAAATCAGCAAAAATTATAGGTTTCAACTACAGAATAGGCCTAAGGAACATGTTAGTTTAGAAAAAACAGCCACTCTGCGCATTTCATTAAGAGCCAAAGCTTTGGGAGTAGCAGACTTGAATTAGTCCAGAGAAAAAAATAGAACCAAGAGAAGATGATTAGAAAACAAAGAAAGTGATTTACTACCTAATTTAGGGATCAGTTGAACTTAGAACTAAGTCTAAACCAATAGACACCATACTATAATCTATGAATCTTGGACCCAAGTTCAATTTGTTTCTCCTGTGCAAACTTTCTGGTCTGATCCTTCTAAAGTCTTCACAGTCATCCATGCATGTGGAGAGGGTGACTCCACAGAACTCTGATTCTTTCTAGAAATGGAAGTTAACATGAAGTTCAAGTCACTCTGTAAGCAACTAGCAGCTAGATCAAGCAGCTAGCTTGCTGAAATATTTCCTCAACTAACTGAGAGCAACACTTGATTCTAACATATCTTTTGGTAAACATTTATTCAGTTCATGGTATAATTGAAAACTGTGCCATTCATTTGAAAGGTCTAAGATTTTTTTCCGTTTTCAATTAGTTCCTAATATCTTCCCCTTGTTTTCCTCCTTTTTGACCTTTTGTCCATCCAAATACTCTTTTATTGATCTAAAGTAATGAAAATTCTGCCTTAGTAAGTCTTAGTTCATGCCTTTCCAAAATAGCCCAGCAACCCTAAACATTGTTTTATATTTACAAAGTGAGTTCCAGATCTTAACTAGTGTTCTGGGCAAAATTAAAAAATATATACATGTACACATATATGTGTGTGTGTGTGTGTGTGTGTGTGTGTGTGTGTGTGTATTGTAAATCAGGGTAAAACTTACTATGTGCAGGTTTCTTTCTTGTATTCTTAGCTGGAAATATATTCTAAAATGGACCCTTGAAAGTTCCATTTCTCCATCCAAGGAACATCATCAGCATGGCAAAGAGACCTTGTCACATGTCTCTAAGGTTCTATGTCTCCTCACACATATCTTTTTGGAGCAATCACAGAAATTCTTTTTATTTTTGGTAAAATTGTGAACTGTTCTTAGTCAGAATGAAGAATCACTTCTACAGAAGAAAGATTGAGCATTGTTTTCTGTCCATTCGCTGCTCACTGAAACTCGCCCCAGCAATGCAACCTTGCCAAAAGAGTGAAGTATAAAAACACCATGGAACCTTCACTTCTTGCATACAGGTTGCATGCATAAAGTCTGTGGATAGTATGGTCTGTTAAGTTTCCTTCTTCAGCACTAAGTGCTTATTAACAAAAGAGGACTAGTTAAATGTAGATAATATTTACCCAGGAATCTGCAGAGAGAGACCAAGCTAATAATTGCCAGGGGCATCTTTCCCCAGATGGTTATGTGCACAAACTGTTTTGCTGGAATCCCGGTTTTAAATTGGTTGAAAATCAGTTGGCTGACCATTCTATCAAGACTGAAAGTTACCAGAAATCTGGTTGCAGAGCAATTTTTTTATTTTAAAGTTGAGAGGGTATTTGTTTTGAATAGCGTTAATTACATTTGGAATAAATACAATACAGTGTCTAAAATTTAGCTTTGGTTTCCAGAAGTTCTCCAACAGGTAGCAAAACTATCTCCTGAGATGGGGTATATATGCTATATTTGGCCTACTACATTAGTATTATTAAAAGTTATAGTTGTTAAAACTCTGGATAATGTGAGTTCTATTAGATGATGCCAATTATTTTCCTCTAGTAGATACCTTGTTTCCCATATAGAAATAATTGTGCCTTCAAAGAAAGAAAGGCCTTTAAAATCTGTTGAAGTTCTCTTCTAGGATATCTACTCTGGGGACAGGGTAGAATTGGTGTATAGACTAGGTTTGAGGTGAATTTCATATAAATATGTCCTCAAAATTAAACTTTATTCTCTTCTTGGGAACTCAGAAATTTGCAACTTTAACTCCTTGGGGCAGTAATAATTCTAAGAGGCATTAGATCTTATGTCACTCACGCAAGTTCCATGTCTTAAAGGGCCCTCTCCTCTGGAGTCACTCAAAGACTCTAACATGCTCATGGGTCCTGTGACTCCCCAGGAGAGAAAGACTTTCTCAATTTTATTGGATTCCAGAATCCTTTTACTGTGGGATATTTTGAAGAACTACTACCCCATAAAACATAGTTTTGTAAATGTTGACTTTCTATGATTTTTTTTCTTCTTGGTAGGAGGAAAAGTAGTGCATAAGAAAATGGGTAAGAGAGGACAAGCAGAGCATCAGGGAAATGCACAAGAGAGGGTAGGTGAATGGCTTGGGCAACTAACTTCACTTGTTTTCTCTTTTTGCCTAAAGCCTGTTCTGCAATTAGACTCAAAGAGTTATCCACAAAGGCCACTTCTTATCATCAGAGCTCATGCCAACCAGAACTGCTGATATTCTTCACAGAGGCTCTTTTCGATTTTGTAGTAGGGGAAGCAATGGGATATGGGCCAGATTTGATTTCCCTGCACTCATAAGCCATCTTCCCTAAGGCTGTAAGAGCAGCTCATGAATAGCTAGGAGCCAAATTTGGCCCATTTAAAATATTATTGCATTGTCCACCATAATGATGGTAATAACCTTGTAATGAGTGTGCATAGAGCTGGGCCCTGTACAAAACCCAGGAGGAGTCACACTCCTTGCCTGTGCATAGTGAATACCAAAGAGACCTTCCAGTCCCCATCCATGGGCAGTCACTGCTGAAAAAGTAGGTGATCACTTCCTTTCTGACATTCTGGCCTCTGGCCATGAATATTGAGAGCTGTTATCCTCTGAGGCTACTCATTTCCTTCTCCAAAAGACTTTAATGGTTACGGTAAGTATACTACCTTGTAACCCATGTGACCTTAAATAATGTCAGCTGCCCATTCTATAAAGTATTCCTCAAAAAAAGTCAGATTCAATACCTAATATTGATGTAAGGGCCTCAACTAATTCTACTGAATATAGATATCCATCTGCAGATTTCTTTTCCTACATTTAGAGAGACTTGTACTCTCTCACCTAAACACTTCTGTCATCTGGCAAGCACACCTCAGCAACTATTTCTTCATTTTTCAAAAAATCTTTGTCATTTAAAAAAAATTGCAAGTAGACAATTTATTGATCAACTTCATTTTGTAGGAAGGATTTAGAATGACTTTTAAGGAACAAAACCAGTAAAATATCATATCTAAAATAAAAAATGTATAGAGAAAATAAAATGCAAAGAAAGGATGAAAATGGAAGAATAAGACAGCTATAAATGACACCATGAGAGAAAGAACAGCTCTCCTCAGAGCCAGGAAGTTAATATTAAGCAGGTGCTGTTCTATGATATGATAAGAGATGGGAAGCAGTCATGAACAAGTTAATTGGCCCAATTTGAATTTCATAGATAGGATTACCAAGGCGAGCATCTCAATGCTGTGTTGCTGAGAACACCTTTCTGCCATTACCATTCTAGCAGTAATCCTTTAGCCAGTCACTAAATGAGACAGATGTTGTTCTCGCAAAACTAAACCACTGCATCCTTTCCTCCTCTCTCTCTCTCTCTCTTTTCTCTCCCCCCCTTTTCTCTCTCTCTCTCCCCCTGCCATCTCTAATGTTGATACTCAGTTGCAGAAACTGAAGAAGTGACTGAAAGGAGATGAAATAGATATAAAATCAATCACTTAGACATTTCCTTAAGTCTCACTTTGTTTCTGAAGGCCACGCTTGCTCAGAAATATTCTCCATGATAGAGATGAAATTCAGTAATTGAGATATTTGCAAAGTGACTGCTTTCAGATGTATGGTGCATGAAATGTTCTGAATTCCTGGAAACTTCTTACCCATTTGGGCCTAAGTGAAAGAGATACATAGCAGGTCTTAGTTCAGGGGACAGATGCCAAAAGCCTGGATCTTAATGTCACCTAGAAATTATTAGCGCTCCGGAAAATGGTGTGATTTCTCCATCCTGAATATGTCTGCAGTTTCTTCCTAACTTTTGCTGGGTGCTTCAGTACGGTGGCTGTCAATAATTTACCCTGGCTGATTGAGATCATAGTAGTCCACTTTGTGAAGGTAGGACATTCAGATTATAAATGAAAGACTGAGTCATCCAGCAGGACAATACAGCATGAAGATTTTTTCTTCGTCCGTTGCCTTGCTGATCCACAGCAGTATTTCAGCTGGGAGCTGCAGTATGTGACTGATGAGTCAATGGGAATCTGCTTTCTGGGTTTCATGATGCTCCTTTTTACTAAGATCTGGCCTAATAACATAGTGTCACACAGTGTAACACAACACATCCAGAGTGAAGAAGAGGTGTCTAAAAAATGCAGAGCTTCCATCAGCCCCAGACCCCATTTTTTGTGTGTTTTTTCACAAAAACATACACAAATCAAATGATATTTTGAGGAGAGATTTTTATGTGTGTCTAATTAAACATGGAAGTGTTGACTGCCCCAGACTTTTGAGGGCCTTGTTTGTCTTCCTCCTGGATGCTTTTGGAAGCTACCTCTTTCAGCTCACCTAGAGTTGATCTCATTAATAAAAGAATGACTTTACAGAAAAGAGTTTCTAAAATTATACTCTGACTCAGAATTGCAAGTTGGCTTTTTCAGCCCAAAGATAAATTTCTTAAGCATTAAGCTTACTTTATCAAGCATTATACCTGACATTCTCTCATAAATGTTGCATATATTTCAACTTATTTTAATATTGTGTGGGCTTGGTTTATAATATTCTCATGCAGTTACTAAAGTTGAATCTTCCCAGTCATATATTAGTTGTAAGGATGCTTGCCCCTCCCAAAATAATGCTCAAGTTAAAATAACATCAATCAAGTTTCCTTTTTTGTTGTTGTTGTTGTGGTTGTTATCATGCACTTTGTATTTATTAGAACCAGCAATGCAATCATTGTGCTACTTTTATGAGAGTGCAAATATATTTTGGCAAGGATGTTATTGGAAATACTTCTTATACACCCCCTGTGGTCACTTTGTACTCAGCATCATAATCTGGTCAGGTAGATTGATTTCAGAAGGCAGTGGAGTGCATTGCTTAGAAGCAGTGGAGTGCATTGCTTACAGGGGTCAAGGACATTCAGGTTTGGGCAGAAGTGTCACAATGTTACTTTGTGCAGACACAAAGAACAATGTGACTGGACTGACCAGTCTTCAACTAGTGACATTTTCTAGGGGCCCACCTTTGCTTAGCTGCACAATGAAGGCCTGAGGTTTAGTCTGAATCTACACAAACATGGGCTCAAGGTTATGAGAGAATTGACAGGTCAGTCAACTCAAAAAATGACCAAAGTAGTGAGAAACCATAAACTTTAGTGTTGGGTTGTATAATGAACCCCCTCGGTCCAAATGACATGTGGTTTCAAAAAAGTAAAAATAAAAAGCAGAAATTAAGATATTATACAATGACTACTCTGTTTAAAGGAAAAATGACAGATCCTAAAATTAGTTAATATGGTAAGTTGGTGGTTCTACTTTAACAAGACCTGATAGAATTAGGAAGTAATACCAGCATATTGAGATTACCTCATAACAAGCAAAAAGAGTTCTAAACCTGGAGTCTAAATGCCATTGATTTTATTAAAAACAATGTTAATACCAATACTGGGCAATAAGTGTGTGTCACATTCTGCTCCTAAGGGCTTTACATTAGCTATTACTTTAACTGTTTCATTTCATGCTTGCCACATATGAGCTAGACGGGCTCAGTTTTATGGCTTAGATGTGAGGTATCCCTCAAAAGCTCATGTATTAGACAATGCAAGAAGATTTAAGAGGTGATATGATCAGGTTATGAGAGCCTTAACCCAATCAGCAAATTAATCTTCTGATAGGAATTTACTGAGTGGTGACTGAGGCAGGTAGGGTGTGACTAAGCTGGGTGGTTCCCTGGGGTGTGCCTTTGGGGTTTATATTGTGTCCTTGTTGGAGAGAGTGCTCTTTCTCTCTCCCCTTCTCTCTTTCCTAATGCCATGTTCCCAGCTGCTTTCCTTTGTCACACCCTTCTGCCATGACATCGTCTCATCTCAAGAGCCAAAGATTGGAGTTGACCACCTATGGACTGAGACTTCCAAAACCGTGAGCCACCAAATAAAGTTTTCTCCCTCTAGTTGTTCTTATCAAGTCTTTTGTTCACAGTGGCAAAAAAGTGGACTAAAACACTCAGAATTAGGTTAAGGTAAAGGCATGAAATATATTCAAGGACACCGAAAAAGCTCAGTAAATATCTGAATGAAATATTTTTAAAACTTGAAGTTAGTGCAAAAATCCATGATGAACAAAATATCAGAATTTTAAATAAAGATAGGCTATCGTTTGTGGTCTTACAACCCTCCATTATTGGGCAAAGGAACAGTAATTTACAACCAATCCAGATTCTGGGGCTATGGGGCCACCTTTGTATCTACAGGGTAGGTTTATAAGGATTGATATTGGAGTTGAACAGATTGGACAGTTGAGAGCTTTAAATATTGTCATACTTTTTTGATTGTGGAATTTTTATTAACTTTTTCTTTTTCCACTTGGTTAAAAATCTGTGAAGATATTTTATAAATGTGTATAGGGGTACACAGTTTTCTTTCTTGCTTCGGGCTCAAAAATGTCTTGCCACCACACTGGAGATAGATGGTGTCATTGTGCCCTTAAAAATGAAGACTCTGATTTTCCAGGGAGGTTAATAAAATTAACTAAACTCACACAGGTAGGAAGTGGCAGAGTCCAGTTTTGAACAAGTAGTTTGACTTCAAAATATACCCTTCTTTCTTGGAAATTATAACACTCCATCAGAAAATTCAAGCATCCAGCACATCCTCGGTCTGGATATAGCAGTTATTAATATAGTGTTGCTCGACTACATCCTGAACAATTTTAATTTTTAACAGAAATTTTTCTAGGAAAGAAATTAAACCCTTTATGCAGTGTAGTTTCTTGTGAATCTACCAATATTTCTGTGAGATGAGTATGAATACTGTGTCTGAGGATATCACTATTAAATAAATATTTAATTGGCAGTATTTCAAAATAGGGTCCATAAATTATCTGCCTGTGGAATGCAAAAGAATATTTGGAAACACTAGCATCTTCTGTAGAAGAGTCACAGGCCTCTTTGCAGCATGATATCTGAGGAACCCAAATATGAAACCATTGTGTCAAGATAATATTTTGCTTATTTTAAAGGCTGACAAAATCCCATATCTGAACATGCAAGTTTAAATACTTCAGTATAGAATAAGGCTAATGCTTGTTTTGCTTCTGCAAGATAGTTCTTCTTTACCTGGTAAAAATTGATTTTCTTTGATCTATGAATGGTTATGTGTAAGAGTTTCTTTCACTTTGTTGTAGTGAATGAGCAGACTCTGAACAAAAGAGCAGTTAAAAGTTGGATGATATATGAGTTGATGAGGAGGAAGACAAGGAGGAGGAGAATGACTTTTCACCTCTAAAAAATTTTAAACATGGTTCTTGGTGGTGAGGAAAATCTTCAATCTAGCATCTCAGAATTCCCGTTCTAAGCCCCCCTAAGTCATACTGCAAATCTCAAAAAAGATAAAATTTGGGAACTTACCTTCTCTTTTCTAATCTCTTTTATTTTGCTGCTTTGTGCTTAAAGCTATAAATTTATTCTCTTTTTAGTCACCATCATTCTGTGGTTCATTCACACATTCAACCAAACTCTCTAAGATCATGCATATACCAGATGCTCCAGAAACAAAGACAAAATTACATGGTTCCTGCCCTCAGGAAGTTTGTGATCCTGCCATTGAGCAGTAGCTATGTTGACAAGTATTTGTAATGACAAGAATGTACTTGTGAACCAAATGAGATGGGGTCACTTCACAGTCTGAGGAAGGTCAGGGGGGCTATGAGGGAAGGCTTTCCCAGAGGGGGAAATATTTAAGCTCAGTTCTAAAAAAATAATAGAAGTTTGCCAATTGAATAATGTTAAGCCCTTCTAGTCAAATGCAAAAGCAGAGAGACCAAGGAGAGATGGCATGTTTCTGGAATAAATAGCTCAGCATTGCTGCACCATAAGGGGTGATGGAGAAAGATCTGGAAATGAGATGGCAAAGCTAGGCAGAAGCCAGAGTGGTATGCCTGTTGCCATTGACAAGGGTTTAGCTTTTAACCATGGAGTAAGAGGACAATTACTGGAAGGATTTTTCCAGGAGAGTGGTAAGATGAGATCCTAATGGCAGAAGCCCATTCAGATGTTATATAGAACATAAATCGGAGATCAATACAAGTATTGATAATCTAGGAATCTTTCAAACATTCTTCCTTTTCCAGGGCCTCTGTTTTCTTCCTTAAACTGTTTTATAATTAAAGAATGTAGATCAGGTTGCTTCAAACTTCAGACATTGGATGCAATTTGATATATCAAAAAACATGCTTGAAAATCATGTCTCTGGTAGTCTTATAAATATTTTCAGTTTTCATCTATTTTGCCATATGCACAACAGTACGCTAGAACCAAGCTCATTTTGGTGCTTTGACTATATCAAGAAAATAAATGTGCGCATGCTGCTAGAAGGTCAGCCATGTGCATTGTGGCCATACAGAGGGATATGTTTGTTCCTGCAAATATGAGATCTTCTGTTGCATTCATAATTCTCTTAGGTTTCTACTTTGGAATCCTCAAAAATTTATGTTTAAGGTAGAAGTCTTCAATGGGCAGTAAATAGCCTTGATCTTCCTGCAACCAGCAGTTGGTCCTGTTTGCTGACTATGTGAATCTTCTTATGTTATTTCAAAGAGGCTCTGACAGTTTCCAACATACTTATTATCACAAGTTCAAAGTATGATTTCTCCAGATGTACATACAGTATAGTAAGATGAGATAGCATAGCAAAGACAACAATTCATTACTATCCTGGTCATTGTAGCAGTTTACTCAAAAGGAAAATTTCTCCTCTTTTCAGAATGGTACTATTCTAGGAGCCTGTTCTAGAATAAAATCCTAATGCAAAGGCTGTCTTAATATTGCTGAGCCCAGAAGAATGTGGCATAAATAAGACATGGAGTTAGCTGACATGAGATATTACGTTTATTCCATTGTTGGCGAGGACAAAACTGGGCTGCTATTGTCACAGGTGAAAAGTGTCTTCGAAAGTCTGCTCTGGTACTTGTTAGATAAGGGGCTGCCTTAGTCTGAATAACCTGAACAAGATTTATACACATCACTGAAATGGACTCGTGTTTACAGTCCGTCCTTGCTCACCAGGATTAACAGCGCAAGGGCAGCATGAGAGACATCACACAAGGAAACCTCGAATAACCTTGGGGAAAGTGCTGGGAGATTGTGGAGAAGAAACAGAATTTCTGAATCTACTCCTTGACTTGTGGCAGGTTGCAAGTCTTCTCTGCAGGAAGACCCACAGCTGCTGTTATATCCTGAGTAGGAGACCCATATCAATTGGGGGAGTTTTCTGTACAAATGATTAAGATATGTTAAACAAACTAGAGTTCTGCTGTCCTCTCTACAAACAGTAAGATGCTTTACAAATAAAAAAAAAAAATCACAGAAGCAAATGATGGTCCTTACTGTGGAGTTTTTAAATACACCAATGTGCCACAATCATAATGAAAGAAAGCCTTTTTGGAAAGTTGGAATTCAAACCCGCTCAGTGTATGTTTTACTGCACGCAGATCCTCTCTTGCATGCTCTCACTCAGGGACAATTCAGCTCGAGCCCGTGCTCCTAGGGACTGAGACATTTTCAAGTCCCTTTATGATCTATGCAGAAATTATCTCTCCTTCCAAACCATCAAATGTAGTGCGTGGGTGCCATGGCTGCCTTCCAGTGAGATGAAAGGCTCTCATGACTTGGCATACAGTCTTTCCCTGGGCCCTTCAGTAATGGCATTTCACTTAATACAATATGCCCCTAACTGAGTTTTAGTGATTTCAAATGAATTTAGTCTCCTTATCAATATCCTCTATTTGGTAGTGTGTTTGCTCTTCAGCGCACTGTGCCAATAAATCCAGCACAAGGGCTGCCTCCTTCCCTCTCAATTGTCTGGCTTCTCTCTATGAAAGCAAACACCCAGCAGCAGAAAAAGAGTCTCTTTAAAAACTTGTCTCTATCATAAATGTAAATATCAATAAACTCAGAAGGTTGGCAGGGGCAGGCTCTCATGGATTTGGCCATGTGGTCTGCTGTTTTATAAGCAAGAGGCCAGAATCCCAGGAAGTCCAAGTAACTTGCTTATAGTCCTAAAAGGACTCGTAGGAATTTTAATACAGAAAAACTCTTGGTCTGTTCAGGAACAAAGCTCAATGAGCCCCATTACAAGGCAAAGCAACCCAACCCTGGAAGAAAAGAGGAAAAATCTTACAGGGGTTATCATTAGATTCTCTGTGACCTAAAAAGAAAACAAAATCAGGATGCGATTGAAACAAAATATTGTCATGGTTTCCAAACTGGTAACTTTTAACTCCATTTTTAAAAATTATTTTAATTATATTTGAGCATGTCTTCCTCTCTTCTTTTTTTAAATAAAAATTCTTTTTTGAGATGTTATAGATTCACATGCAGTTATAAGAAATAACATAGCAAGAACACATCTACCATTTTCCCACTTTCCCCCAATGCTGACATCTTAAGCAGTACACTATGACAACCCAGGATTTTGACTTGATTTGGTCAAGATACGATGTTTCCATTAACATAAGTATCCATCATATTGCTGTTTCATAGCAATGCCAACTGACCTCCCATCACCTCCTCTCCTTAGCACTAGAAACCAGTCATTTTTTCCATTTTTTAAATTTTATCATTTGGAGAATATTAATTACTTGGAATCATAGGATTGAATTTTTCACTTTGCTTAATTCTCTGGAGATCCATCTATGTTATTTTATTGCTAACCAGTGTTCCGTGGTGTGATAAACCAGTTTGTTTAAACATTCAGTTCAGGACTCTTACAAATTAAGCCACTTGAAAACTTTTATCTACAGATTTTTATGTGGATGTGTTCATATTTCTGTGAGATAAATATTCAGGTGTATAATTGGTGAATTATGCTATTTTAAGAATCTTCAACCTATTTTTCATGGTGGCTATACCATTTTACATTTTCACTATCAATGTATGAATGATTCAGTTTCTCTACATCCTCTTCAGAATTTGTTGTTACTATTTTTTTATCTACTCTGATAGGTATGTAGTAATATCTCACTAAGGTTTCATTTGCATTTCCCTAATTATTAATGATGTTTAACATCTTTTCATGTGCTTGTTTTCTACCTTTACAGCCTTTCTCTATTTTGCCCATTCTTTTTTTTTTTCTTAGACAATATGAGTCAATATATTTTGTACAATGTTGACGTGATTAGCACATTGGCTTCTTTTTTAAATTGTAAACAAATGGGTACAACTTGTTTCTCTGGTTGTACATGAAGTATAGGTGTACCATTTGTGTAATCATACATTTACATAGGGTAATGGTGTTTGATTCATTCTGCTATTTTTTCCTTCCCCCCACCTCTCTCACCCCTCTTTTCCCTCTATTCAGTCCTTCCTTCCTCCATTCTTGCCTCCCTCCCACCCTCCATTATGTGTCATCATCCACTTATCAGCGAGATCATTCTCCCTTTGGTTTTTTGAGATTGGCTTATCTCACTTAACATGATATTCTCCAATTGCATCCATTTGCCTGCAAATGCCATAATTTTATCATTCTTTATGGCAGAGTAATATTCCATCGTATATATATATATATGCAACAGTTTCTTTATCCATGCATCAATTGAAGGACATCTAGGTTGGTTCCACAGTCTGGCTATTGTGAATTGAGCAGCTATGAACATTGATGTGGCTGTATCTCTGTAATATGCTGATTTTAAGTCCTTTGGGTATAGGCCAGGGAGTGGGATAGCTGGGTCAAATGGTAGGTCCATTCCAAGTTTTCTAAGGAATCTCTACACTGCTTTCCAGAGTGGCTGCACTAATTTTCAGCCCTACCAGCAATGTATGAGTGTACCTTTCTCCCCACATCCTCTCCAACACCTATTGTTGCTTGTATTCTTGATAATTGCCATTCTAATTGGGGTGAGATGGAATCTTAGGGTAGTTTTGATAAGCATTTCTCTTATTACTAGAGATGTTGGACATTTTTCCATATATCTCTTGTTTGCTTGTAGATCTTCTTCTGTGAAGTGTCTGTTCATTTCCTTGCCCCTTTTGATGATTGGATTATTTGTATTCTTGGTGTAGAGTTTTTTGAGTTCTTTATATATTCTAGAAATTAGAGTTCTATCTGAAGTATGAGTGGCAAAGATGTTCTCCCACTCTGTAGACTCTCTCTTCACATTACTGATAGTTTCCTTTGCTGAGAGAAATCTTTTTCATTTGAATCTATCCCAGTTATTGATTCATGCTTTTATTTCTTGTGCTATGGGAGTCCTGTTAAGGAAGTCCTATCCTAAGTCTACGTGTTGAAGATTTGGACCTATTTTTCTTCTATAAGATGCAGGGTCTCTGGTTTGATTCCAAGGTCCTTGATACATTTTGAGTTGAGTTTTGTGCAGGGTGAGAGATAGGGGTTTAGCTTCATTGTGCTACATATGGTTTTCCAGTTTTCCCAGTACCATTTGTTGAACAGACTGTCTTTTCTCCACTGCATGTTTTTGGCACCTTTTTCTACTATTAGAAAATTGTATTTATTTGGGTTTGTGTCCGAGTCTTCTATTCTGTATCATTGATCTACCCAGTATTTTGATGCTACTACCATGCCATTTTTGTCACTATTACTTTGTAGTATAGTTGAAGTTCTGGTATTGCAATACCCCTTGCTTCACTCTTCCTGCTAAGAATTGCTTTAGCTATTCTGGGTTTCTTATTCTTCCAGATGAATTTCATAATTGCTTGCTCTATATATGTGAGGTACATCATTGGGATTTTAATTGGAATTGCATTGAATCTGTATAGCACTTTTGGTAGTATGGTCATTTTGACAATATTAATTCTTCCTATCCAAGAACATGGGAGATCTTTCCATCTTCTAAGGTTTTCTTTAATTTCTTTCTTCAGTGTTCTGTAGTTCTCATTGTAGATGTCTTTCACCTCTTTTGTTAGATTGATTCCCAAGTATTTTGTTTTTTCGAGGCTATTGTGAATGGGGTAGATTTCCTAACTTCTCTTTCTGATGATTCATTATTTATATATAAAAATGCATTAGATTTATGAGCACTGATCTTATATCCTGCTATTTTACTGATTCACTTATGAGTTCTAAAAGTTTTCAGGTGGAATTTCCCAGTTCCTCTAAATATATAATCATGTCATCAGCAAATAGGGATAGTTTGAGTTCTTCTTTTCCTATTCGTATCGCTTTAATTTCTTTTGTCTGCCTAAATGCTCTGCTAGGGTTTCAGGAACAATGTTGAATAGAAGTGGTGAAAGAGAACATCCCTGTCTTGTTCCAGTTTTTAGGGGGAATGATTTCAGTTTTTCACTATTTAGAATGATATTGGCCATGGGCTTAGCATAGATAGCCTTTACAATGTTAAGGAATGTTCCTACTATCCCTATTTTTTCTAGTGTTTTAAACAAGAAGTCGTGCTGTATTTTATCAAATGCTTTTTCTGCATCTATTGAAATAATCATGTGATTCTTGACTTTAATGTTGATATGGTGAATGACATTTATTGATTTCTGGATGTTGAACCAACCTTGCATCCCTGGGATAAAACCCACTTGATTGTGGTGCGCTATCTTTTTAATATATTTTTGTATGCAATTTGCTAAAATTTTGTTGAGAATTTTTGCATCAATGTTCATTAAGGATATTGGTATGAAATTTTCTTTCCTCGATGTGTCTCTGTCTGGTTTAGGTATTGGGGTGATATTGGCTTCATAGAATGAGTTTGGGAGGGTTCCCTCCTCTTCTATTTCATGGAATACTTTGAGGAGTATTGGAATGAGCTCTTCTTTAAAGGTTTTGTAGAACTCGGCTGAGAACCCATCTGGTCCCAGACTTTTCTTTGTTGGTAGGCTTTTGATGACTTCTTCTATTTCATTACTTGAAATTGATCTATTTAAATTGTGTATGTCCTCCTGGTTCAGTTTAGGTAATTCATATGTCTCTAGAAACCTGTTGATGTCTTCGAGATTTTCTATTTTGTTGGAGTATAGATTTTCAAAATAACTTCTAATTCTGTTTTGTATTTCACTCATGTCTGTAGTGATATTTCCTTGTTCATTCCGAATTTTAGTAATTTGAGTTTTCTCTCTCCTTCCCTTTGTTAGTGTGGCTAAGGGTTTATCAATTTTGTTTATTTTTTCAAAGAACCAACTTTTTATTTTGTCAATTTTTTGATTGTTCTTTTGTTTGAATATCATTGATTTCAACTCTGATTTTAACTATTTCCTGTCTTCTATTACTTTTGGTGTTGATCTGTTCTTCTTTTTCTAGAGCTTTGAGCTGTAGTGTTAGGTCATTTATTTGTTGATTTTTTCTTCTTTTATTGAATGTGCTCCATGAAATAAATCTTCCTTTAAGTACTGCTCTCATAGTGTCCCAGAGATTTTGATATGATGTATCTTTGTTCTTGTTTACCTCTAAGAATTTTTTAATTTCCCCCCTGATGTCTTCTGTTATCCATTCATCATATAATAATGTATTATTTAATCTCCAGGTGTTGGAGAAGTTTCTGTTTTTTATACTGTCATTTATTTCTAATTTCAATCCATTATGATCTGATAGAATACAAGGTAGTATCTCTATCTTCTTGTATTTGCTAACAGTAGCTTTGTGGCATAATTTATGGTCTATTTTAGAGAAGGATCCATGTGCTGCTGAGAAGAAAGCATATTTGCTCTTCTTGGATGGTATATTCTATATATGTCTGCTAAGTAAATTATTGAATGTGTTATTGAGATCTATGGTTTCTTTGTTCAATTTTTGTTTGGAAGATCTGTCCAGTGGTGAGAAAAGTATGTTAAAATCTATTTGATTTCTGAAATTGAGAAGGATTTATTTGATATATACAGATGAGCCAATGTTCGGGGCATAGATATTTATGATTGTTATATCTTGCTGATTTATGCTTCCCTTAAGCAGTATGAAATGTCCTTCTTTATCCCTTCTGACTAACTTTTGCTTGAAGTCCTCATTATCTGATATGAGGATGGATACTCCAGGTTTTTCACTGAGTCCATGTGCATGGTATATTTTTTCCCATCCTTTCACCATTAGTCTGTGGATATCTCTTTCTATGAGATGAGTCTCTTGCAGGCAGCATATTGTTGGATTTTTCTCTTTAATCCAATCTGCCAGTCTATGTCTTTTGATTGATGAGTTCAGGCCATTAATATTAAGGGTTATTATTGAGATATGATTTGTATTCCTGGTCATTTGGCTCATTTTTGTTTTTTAACACGACTTGGTTTCTCCTTTATTTGACTATTCCTTTGGGGTAGTTCCTCCCTTTGCTGATTTACATCATTGTTTTTTATCTCTTCCTTTTGGAATATTTTACTGAGAATGTTCTGTAGTGCTGGCTTTCTTTTTGTAAATTTTTTTAGCTTTTGTTTATCATGGAAGGATTTTATTTCATCATCAAATCTGAAGGTAAGTTTTGCTGGGTTAGGATTCTTGGTTGGCATCCATTTTCTTTCAGAGCTTGAAAAATGTTGTTCCAGGCCCTTCTAGCTTTTGTGGTCTGGGTTGAAAAATCTGCTGATATCCATATTGGTTTCCCCCTGAATATAATTTGATTTTTTTTTTCTCTCGCAGCCTTTAAAATTCTGTCTTTATTTGTATGTTAGGTATTTTCATAATAATGTGCCTTGGTGTGGGTGTTGTAATTTTGTATATTTGGAGTCCTATGAGCCTCTTGTACTTGATTTTCCATTTCATTCTTCAGATTTGGGAAATTTTCTGATATTATTTCATTGAATAGATTGTGCATTCCTTTCATTTGTTTCTCTGTGCCTTCTTTAATCCCAATAATTCTTAAATTTGGTCTATTCATGATATCCCATAATTTTTGTAGATTCTGTTCATGATTTCTTACCATCTTCTCTGTTTGGTAAACTTTGTTTTGAAGATTAAATATTTTTTCTTCAGTGTCTGAGGTTCTGTCTTCCAGGTGTTCTATCCTATTGGTTATGCTTTCTATGGAGTTTTTAACTTTTTATTGTTTGCTTCATTTCAAGGATTTCTGTTTGTTTGTTTGTTTTTTCAGTATCTCGAACTCTTTATTGAAATGATCTTTTGCTTCCTGCATTTACTCTTTTAACTGTTGATTGGTAGGATCATTCAAAACCTGCATTGGCTCTTTCATCTCATCTTTTACTTCTCTGATGATTTTAATTATGTACATTCTGAACTCCCTTTCTTACATTTCTTCTACCATGCTGTCATTGGATTTTATTGATGTAGCATCTATGTTTGTTTGGGACATTTTCTTCCCTTATTTTCTCATATTGATCAGGTATCTACCCCTCTAGTAGTGAAACTCTGAGATAGTGCAGATTTCCCCTATTGACTTATAGTGTCCCTGTAGATTTCCAATAATTCACCTCACAGCCTTCAGTAGCCTGAAGTCTTGGAGGAGCTTGATAATGCAGTGATTCACAAGGAAGCTGCCCCTCTAGGGGTGGTGGCCTTCAGGTGGAGTATATTCCTTGTTAGTGGGCAGAGGCGCCTCAACTTGTTGATCATGTTCAGCCAAAGGGGGACTACATTTTGGGCTGAGGCAGTGTAGGGCTGGTCTGGGCCTGGGTCTCTGGTTCTACCACCACAGTAGGAAAGCCTCGCCCTGCAGGGAAGACTCACCTGGTGGGGCAGCTCTCCTGTGAGAACTTCCCTTCAGTCCAGAACTACCACCTGGGCTAGGGAGCCTTGCCCTGCGAGGGAGTCTTCCACTGGGCAACCCTCCTCCACGAAGCTGCCTGCAGTCCAGGCCTGCCACCCGGGCTGGGGGAGCCTAACTCTGTGCGGAAGCCTCTCTCTGGGCGGCCCTCCTCTGAGACTCTCCTGGTTGTCTGGGTTCACGGCTCCAGTGGGGGAGTCTCGCTGGGCCACTCTTCTCCACGAAGTTCCCTGCATTCTGGGACTACTGCCCTGGCTGTGGAGCCTTGCCCAGTGGGAGAGACTCACTTGGCAGCTCTGAGTTGGTCCCGAGTCTCTCAATACCTCCTCTTCTTGAATCCTGAGTTCTGGAGCGACATGAGATGTAGTCACCCTCTAGTCTGCCATCTTGGTCTCCCCTCTATTTTACCCATTCTTAATGGGATCATTTTCCAACACTGAGTTTTCAGAGTTCTTCAAATATTCTAGATAATAGTTCCTAGTCAGATTGGTGGTTTACGGACATTTTCTCATGATCTATAGTTTTTAATTTTCATCCTTTAAATAGGTTTTTTCACAGAAGAATACTTTGTATTTTGATGAAGTCAGATTAATCAATATTTTCTCATATGGTTCATGATTTTGTGGTCAAGTTAAAAAAAAAACTCTTTAATTATACCTAGATCCTAAAGACTTTCTGCTATTTTCTCTCTAAATTTTTATAATTTTATATTTTACTTTTAGTTCTGTCATCATTTTCAGTTATATTTTTAAAAAAGGAATGAGATTGGTCAAGATTCATTTTTTATAGTGCATATCCAATTTCTCATCACCAGTTTTTGGAAAGTCTATCCTGCTTCTATTAAAGACTTTTGCATTTTTGTCAAAAATCAGTTCAGCATATTCATGTGGGTCTATTTCTGGGTTCTCTATTCTCTTTCCCTGCCAATTCCTGAGTTATTGATCATTATAGATATGTAATAAATCTCAAAATCAGTTAGAATAATTTCTTGCACCATATTCTTTTTCAAAATTATTTAGTTATTCTAATTGTGAAACTTCCTTTTGGCCTCCACATTTCAGACAGAATATTTCATCATCCAGATATTTTTTGCTGTTGTTCTGGTAAAGTGTCATTTTACTTTTGATGCTATCAAGTTTTTTTCTTTGTCTTCAGTTTTCAGGAGTTTTTTATGATGTACATGCCTCGGCATGAATTCCTAAGTGCTTATTGTATGTGAGGTCTGCTTAGCTTTTAAAATATTTAAGTTGCCAAATTTAGGAAATTATTTATTTATTTAGCCACTTTTTTTCTTCCATAAGTGCTTTGTTTCCATGGCGCTAGGGCTTGAACCCAGGGAGGGTCTACCACTGAGCTCTGTCCCCAGCCCTTCTTATTTTTTATTTGGAAACAGTTTCAACTAATTGTCCAGGCTGGCCTTGAACATGTGATTTTCCAGTCTCATCCTCCCAAGAATCTGGGATTACAGGAGTGTATCACTGCTTGTTGTTCTTTGAGAAGTTATTAAGGTTACCCTCTTTCTCCTCTCCTCCTAAAACTCTAATGACATGAGCATTAATACTTTGTTATACTTGTTCTACTCATCTCTGAGACTGTTCTTTTTTTATTTCTCAGTCTATTTTCTCTTCATTGTTCAGCTTTGGTCATCTACAGTGTTTTCTCTTTCAGTTCACTGAATCATTCCTCATTCTTTCCATTCTGTTTCTGAGTCTATCAAATGAGGTTTTTTATTTCAGTTATTACATTTTTCACTTTTAAAATTTACAGCTGCTTCTTCTTTATATCTTCTCCTTATTTGTAATCACTTACTGAAGCATTTCAAGATGACTGCTTTAAAACCTTTGACAAGCAATCCTGACATCTCTTTCCTCTCCCTATTGGCATCTGTTCTTTGTATTTTCCCCTCAATCTTAGGTTCTTAGGTACTTTATATGGATTTTCAGTTAATTCTTGTGTCGTGAGCCCAGATTTTACTGAAACCTTCTGTTTTAGCTAACTTCCTCTGACACTACTCTAGCAGGAGAATGGGAGTATCACCTCATCATGTCAAATCCAGGCTCTCCACACCCCTTCCTTGGACACTCAACATGGTGCTACTCTTTATTACTGTGAGCAATAGGCAGGAGCTCAGGCTCTTTAGGAGGCCTACACTGCTAACTTCCCATCTGGCCAGGGTTGGAGTATCTCCTTACTGCATCCTGCTGGGCTGCTGACAAGTGAGGGAGTCTCTCTATTGCTGGATGAAATTCATAACTTTCCACCTCACCCGATCTGAAACCTCCCAATGGGAAATGGGGAGTAGTTATGGGGTCTTCTTACTTCTAGTTCAGTGTGAAGTTCCAGGACACATAGGCTCCATGGATACTGCTTAGGGGGCTGGTCATCACTGCCAGTGGGGACAAGAACTTGTATTCCTGACTTGGCTACTGCTGGCATGCGTGAGATGGAGCCGTGTCTTACTTGTCTACCTTTCTCTCTAAGAGTCTTCTTATGTTTCTTTCATATATATTTTCAAGGGTTTTAGTAGCACTTAGTGGAAAGAATATGGAAAAATATCTTCACTCCTAGAAGCTAAAATTCTACCTGATTGTACCTCTGTTCTTAAGGTTTAGACTTAAGTATGGTTTCCTATGTTTGTGACTTAGAGTCTATTTTCAATGAGGCATATTTCCCATTCCAGGTCTTTTATGATATCTGATCCTCCCAAAAGGTGAGTTAATTTTATTTTCTGTCAAGCAAACCACATATCACCTACTATGGTATATTAGTCCATTTTTCTGTAACTGAATACCTGAGTCTGGGTAACTTTACAAAGAAAAGAGGTTTATTTTAGCACATAGTTCTGAAGGTCCAAGGCTGAGGGCATCCATCCATGCTCTTTTTACTGGCAGAGTCCAAATCTGGACATAGGGCATCATGTGGGAAGAGAAGGGAACAGGCATGTGTGTCTCTCTTGCTATGTCTACTTAAAATTCACCCAGTATACAATCACAGGGGCCCTACTCTATAGACCTTAACCTAATCCTCTTCTAAAAGGCTCACCTCTAAACATGATACTCTAATTAATTTTCCAATCTCTTTCCACCCTACAATGGAGATTAAACCATATTCAAACCATAGTATCTAGAAAGAGTAATAGTTCAATCACTAAGATCTACTTACATCTGAGGACTAATTAATTGATCAGATCAGTTAATAGGATTCAAAATTATTTTGAATAGAAGAATCTAAGTGGGGCGTAGGACTAGCTAACAAGGTCATTCTTTAATGGAGAAGTGATAATATTTAATGAAACCAAAAAATACATTAACTTGAAATTAAAGTTTAACTAAAAGCAATGTAAGTGCACATCTAAACATTAAGCAAGTATTTTCTCATGGTTTCTTAATTCCCCATCATCAGTGGTAGAGTTTGGAATACCCCTGGTTTACTTTCGTATAAAAAGAGAACTACCAGGAAGCTTTACATCATTAAGAAGTCCTGTGTAGTGTGTTTTACAGTTTGAGAATGCCTTCACCTTTTGCAAAACATGCTGGAGAGAGCACATGCATTCAAGGAAGTGTAGTTGCAGAAGAAAATGTCTGCCCACAAGTAGACTTGAAATAGTTTTAGAGAATAAAAGTTAAAATCAACAAATGAAACAGTTACCAGAACTAAAAAGAAAAAGTCATAGATCATTCAACAGAAGAATCAAAATAACCTCCACATGCAGTGGCTTGCAAATTCCCAGGAATTTTCAAGAAAGGAAAACAACAGAAAACAAAATAAAAAACAAAGCAAAACAAAAAAATCCCACCTTGATTCAATGACCCACTTACCTTAGGTTACACATTTAAAAGTCTAGGGCCCCATCCACTCTCCAATACTTTTCTGTATTCTGTTAGTGTTTAATCAAAATTATGACAGCATATTATTCATTTTTCAAAGATAATTCCATCTTTAGTTTCAAGTTACTGACCTCATGCTTCATTCAAGTATTTAATTTTTTCCCTAAAAAAACCTGTAACTTTCAGGAGAAAGCAGTCACTGAAAATAGGTTTGTTTGTTTGTTTTTTTAACCAAAGACATGACTGTATTTCATTTTTTTAAATGCTAGATTTTGTTATTTATAAGGATAATTTTCTAATCTATCAATGTTATGGTTTAGATGTGAGGTGTCCCCCAAAAGTTCACGTGTGAGACTTGCAAGAAGGTCCAGAGGTTTTGAGATACTTAACTTAATAGGTGAGTTAATCCCTGATGGGATTAATTGAGTGGTAACTGGAGGCAAGTAGGGTGTGACTGGAGGAAGTGGTTCATTGGGGTGTGTGGCTATGGGATATATATTTGTATCTGGCAAGTGGACTCCCTCTCTCTGCTTTCTAATCACCGTGATGTAAGCTGACCCCTCTGCCACCTTCTGCTATGATGTTCAGCCTCACCTTGAACCCTGAGGAATGGAGTCAGCCTTTTATGGACTAAGACCTCTGAAACTGTGAGCCCTCAAATAAACTTTCCTTCCTCCACGATTGTTCTGGTTGGATCTCTTAGTCACAGCAGGGAAAAAGTTGACTAAAACAATCAGGTTTATTGTTGTTGTTGTTGTTTTTATAGGTCTGAAATGGGGATAATTTTAATAAAAATAAAAGGCGGAGACCAGGGACTAGTGATTGATTCTTCAGCATTTAAATGTTAATGACAACATAGGAGCAGAGATGCCTTGGACTAGCAACAGTGTGATCTGTTCAAAGAAAAACTCCAGTACTTGGTCATCTCTTGATGATTCTATTCAATTCTCACCACCACGTTCTTCAGGTAGCCCCCCTTGAAGATCCCGACTGGCTTCTCCTCTTTGACATTGATACTTACCCCATGGACTTGTCTTCCTCTTGTTTCCTTCCCTACTATTGGCTTTGTGTGGTCCTCATCTCATTTTCATGATTTTTTCCACCATCCTGAAAAATCTATCTTGACTGTCCCCATGTCTCTTTCTGTTTCAATATTTTTTTAAAATTTGTATTTATTCTGTACTTTCATGGATAATATATTTTCATAGTTCAAAGACCAAAACAATATCATGCAGTATACCCAGGCAGGATTCCTTTCCATTCCCTCCTTCTTTTCCTCATTTTTCCTTGCCACTATATATGACCACCCTTGTTTTGTATTTTTTCTTGTATTTGTTTTCTCAGATTAATATGTTCTACATTTTAAAACTTTCTTCCACAAAAAATGTTATACATTATAAACTGTCCTAATTCATGTTTGTTTGTTTGTTTGTTTGGTTGGTTTTTTGTTTTTACTTTACTATATGTTATGGTTTGGATGTGAGGTGTCTCCCAAAAGCTCTTGTGTGAGACAATGCAAGAGAGTTCAGAGAAGAAATGATTGGGTTAACAAACATTAACCCAGTCAATGAACTAATCACCTGATGGGTTTAATTGAGTAGAAACTGAAGGCAGGTGGGGTGTGACTGGAGGAGGTAGGTGTTGGGAGCGTGGCTTTGGGGTATATATTTGTGTTTGGAAAGTGGAGTCTCTCTCTCTCTCTCTTTCTCTCTCTCTCTCTCTCTCTCTCTCTCTCTCCCTCTCTCCCCCCTCCCCCTCCCTCCCTCCCTCCCTCTCTCCCTCTCTTCCCTACCCCCTCTCCCTCTCTCCCCTTTCTGATCACCATGTGAGCTGTTTCCTGATCACCATGCGAGCTGCTTCCCTCTGCCACACTCTTCTGCCATGATGTTCAGCCTCACCTTGAACCCTGAGGAATGGAGCCAGCCTTCTATGGACTAAGACCTCTGAAACTTTGAGCCCCCCAAATAAACTTTTCCTCTTCTCCAGTTGTTCTGGTCAGGTCTGTTAGTCACAGCAGTGAAAAACATTCTCTGGTCATCTCATATTATTTTAGCTTTTCAATGGCTGCATAACAATTCTTTATATTTTTATTGTTATAACTGTATCATTCCCCTAATGATAAACAGGTGTTTTGTATCCAATTCATTATTATTATAAATATCGCTATATGTCATTTTGGACATGTGAGGACATGCCATTGAATCGTTGGACCAATGACTCTCTTTTTCTTCTTCTAGCATCCCTAACTTGTCACTCTTTTTTAAAAAAAAATTTAGTTGCAGAAGGACACAATACCTTTATTTTATTTTTTGCTTATTTATTTTTATGTGCTGCTGAAGATGGAACCAAATGCCTCACACACACAAGGCAAGCGCTCTACCACTGAACCACAACTCCAGCCCCCCACAACTTGTTGCTCTTAATAAAGCTCCAGGTTCAAGTTATCTCTGTTATCTAAATCCATCCTTCTTTATATTTTGTGCTTTAGAATCTACCTAAGCAGCTTCTGTCTCAAATCGTCAACTACTTTCTGGATATTGCAACTTCAATACTCCATTAATTCTGTTGGAGCTCAGAAATGAATGATACACCAGAGTGTGATGCTTTAACATGTTGAGCACTTTAAATTAAAGGAAATTGGAAGGACTTAGAACCCAGGTCTCTACAACTTTCCCTCAATTCTCATTCCCCCAATCACAGGGAGGAGCTGTCTTGACTTACCTTATTTAACTAAAGGAAGTTCTGAAAGAAATGCAATTGTTTTGGATTCCCTCCCTAAAATCTCATTGACCAGGCAAGATTAATTCATAGGAAGGAAGACTAAAGGTTCTTCACCTGTTTGCACAAAATACATCATCTCTTCTTCTGAGGTCTGCTCCTGGAAGACTATTTGCAATAATGTGACCAATTTATACCATAGTTCAGCCAGTTGCCACCCCAAATTTCTTGCCATCTTCCCCAAAGTCCAGAGGAACTTTGTCCAGGGCCATTGTCTGTTCCTTAGACCCATTAATTTCTGCTAAAACTCATTTACTACCTCACTGAAATTGTCTTCAGGGCCCTCATTACCATCTTCCCCATGGAAAAGGTATTAAGTTTCAACCATCTGAATGATGGTCCTTTTATGAGTTTCATATTTTTATATGACTTCTCCTTAAATATACAGGTTAATAAATTTGTATGTTTTTCTCCTGTTAATCTGTCTATTGGTAATTTCTTTCATCAGGCAGAAAGACTCAACTCTTCAGAGTGGGGAGAGAGACATTCCCTTTATCTTTCAGTTCCTCAAATTAATCATTTATCACATTGAATCCATCCTCTTCCTTTTTTTTAAATTATCAAACCTAGTGCTTCTCCCTTTTTTGTACTTTTACCTATTATGTATATGTTTTTAAAATTTCTTTTTTTTCCTGGATTGAACCTGGGTGCATACTACCATCCCTCTGTCCCAACTCTTTTTTTTTTTTTTTTTTTTTTTTGAGACTGATCTCATTAAATTGCTGAGGCTAGTCTTAAATTTGTGATCTTCCTACCTCAACCTCCCAAGTGGATGGGATTATAGGCATGTACCACATGCCTGGCTCCTCCTTTTCTTTCTTAAACACAAACTTTGCTTGGTTGCTTAAACTCTCCATTTTCTCTCCAAATTTTCCTTCATTTTGTTTCTAATCTATTCTGGCACAGCATGAAATCTTGAGGGATGGGTTCTGTAGGGGAATAGAACAGACTGATATTTTTAAAGGCTGTGAGAACTAAAATGTGATGGCCTCACATTTCATAAATTAGATGTCTCTCTGTCACTAGGAGTTTAGAAATAAATATCTGTGAAAACGGAATTTCTTTTCCATAGTTGATTGAGTAGTGTCTTATTGAGTGTCTCATTGAGTAATGTCTCATTGACCAGTATTAAATTTCAATGTTTTGCCTTTTTTTTCTTTTTTAATTTGTTCTAAGTAGTTATCCATGACAGGAGAATGCATTCTGACACATTTTACACAAACAGCGCAACTTCTGATTCCTCTGGCTATACATCCTGCAGAGTCACATCATTAGTGTAATCATACATGTATATAGGGTAATAATGTCTGTCTCATTCTACTGTCCTTCCAATCCCCACCACACCACGCCTCCCCTCACTGCCTTATGCAGAATTCAAATTTCCTTCTTTCTTCCCTACCCACTCCCTCAACTATGGATCAGCATCTGCAAATGCCATAATTTCATTCTTCTTTAAGGCTGAGTAATATTCCATTGTGTGTATATACCATAGTTTCTTTATTCATTCATTTGTCGAAGGACATCTAGGTTGGTTCCATAGTTTAGTTATTGTGAATTGAACTGCTGTAAACATTGATGTGGCTGCATCACTATAGTATGCTGATTTAAGTCCTTTGGGTAAAAATGTAGGTGTAGGATGACTGGGTCAATGTTGGTTCCATTCCAAGTTTTCTGAGGAATCTCCACACTGCTTTCCATAGTGGTTGCACCAATTTGCAGTCCCACCAGCAATATATGAGTGTACCTTTTCCCCCACATCCTTGCCAACACTTATTATTGCTTGTATTCTTGATCATTGCCATTGTAACTGGAGTGAGATGAAATCTTAGTTTTGATTTGCATTTCTCTAATTTCTAGAGACAAAGAACATTTTTTCTTATGTTTGTTGATCAATTGTATTCCTTCTGTAAAGTGTCTGTTCAGTTCCTTAACCCATTTATTGATTGGGTTATTTGTTTTTGGTGTTGAGTTTTCTTAGTTCTTTATATATACTGGAGATTACTGCGCTATCTGAGGTGTGTGTGGTAAAGATTTACTGCTGTTCTCTATGTTCTCCTTCAAGTTATTGATTGTTTACTTTGCTAAGAAGAACTTATAGTTTGAATCCGTCCCATAAAACAAGCATTTCTATACATAAGTGATGAATACACTGCAAGAGAAATTAGGAAAAGTACCCCATTCACAATAGCCTCAAAACAAAACAAAAAAGTACTTGGAAATGAATCTAACAAAAGAGGTGAAAGACCTCTACAATTAAACCTATAGAACACTAAAGAAAGAATTGAAGAAGACCTTAGAAAATGGATATCCTATGCTCTTGGATAGGCAGATTAATATTGTCAAAATGACTATACTACCAGAAGTGTTATACAGATTTAATACAATTTCTATTAAAATCCCAATGACATTCTTCATAGAACTAGAAAAAGCAATCATCAAATTCATTTGGAAAAATAAGAGACCCAGAATACCCAAAGCAATCCTTAGCAAGAAAAGTGAAGCAGGAGGCATCACCATACCAGACCTTAAACTATATTACAGAGCAATAGTAACAAAATAGCATGGTATTGCCACCAAAATAGATGCAGACCTGGGGAACAAAATAGACACAAAGACAAACCCACATAAATACGGTTATCTCAAACTAGACAAAGCACCAAAAACATACATTAAAGAAAAGAGCCTATTCAATAAATGGGGCTCCGAAAACTGAAAATCCATATGTAACAAAAGGAAATGAAATGTCTCTCACCCTGAACAAAAATCAACTCAAAGTTTATCAAAGACTTATGCACTAAAACAGAAACCCTGTGCCTAACAGAAGAAAAAGTAGGTCCAAATCTTTATCATGGCAGCATAGGACCTGACTTCCTTAACAAGTCTCCTAAAGGGCAAGAGGTAAAAATAAGAATCAAAAGATGGAATGGATTCAAACAAAATGTTTTGCCTTTTTATTTTATTTTGTCTCTCATGTCATTATTAACTTGAAAATATACCTAACTTTTGCTTATTTAATTATTGATCCATCATCTCACTCTTCTGAAATACTAGGAAATAATTGATACAGAATTAATTGGATGATTCAAATTATAGAGATACCAGTTAGACTTATCATTGGCAATGTTAATTAACTTTCAAGAAACTGAGTTCTGGCCATAGTGTTGAGTTTTGTCCATTTTTATTTTTTTCTGTTTTACTTATAATTCCAAATAATTCAGTTTGATATCTTTAAAAAATAATAACTTTTGACTAAATTAACTTATTTTGTTATGTATACATAGCCTTTGTTCAACATCAGTGGCATATCTAGGCCTTAGGGAAGGACACCGCTATAATGATTCTGATCAATTTTTCCAACTTGAAACAATGCACCCTTGTTTGCAATTTTGTAGAAGTCTGATCTCCTTCATCACTTGCTCTTTGCCAGGTTAATTTTAAAAGCATGAACTATCAGGAGGTAAAACTATAACATAAATATCCAATGCTATGTGCAGTCTTGCTGAATATAACTGTCTGATATACTTACCTCAAGAATGGAACATGGAAATAAAACATAAATTGATGGAGAAGAGTAGACTGAAGGAAGAGGTTTAAACAATGTTCAAGCATTCTCTGGTCAGTTTGTAGCAGTCTAAGAGAATCAGTTAACTAGATTTCAATTTTGAAAACAGGGCCATTCTGGTAAAATAGGCTTTTATGATTTTGTGATTTTCTGATTCCCATGTAATTCCAAGATGTACAGTTCTGATTGCAATAAAACTTCCGTCAAGAACAAGTAAATAAGAAATATGCTTAACACAGTTTCCTCTTTATTATTCAATATTAGGGGAACTAACTGGTTGTCACTAGTAAGAAAATCATATGTTCCCAGCAGTTTTGACAATATAGGAGGGTATATATGTCCATGCATGTACACATACATTCACACACACACACACACACACACACACACACACACACGATTGGAAAGTAATTCACATGTGGAAAAATAGAGTATTTATCAATATGCAAATACGTTTGATCTCTTTCACTTTAAAAAAATAAACAAATCCCCAAATATATCATGTGGTGAAATTAATTAGGTATAAAGCACATACGTGATAAACGTATGCACAAATGCACATTGATTCATGTGTTTATTTATTTTTCAAATTTATTTTAGGCTGACTGTTTTTCAACTTAAAACATAGTTTAAGTTATACCTTATATAAAGGTACAGATAACTCCTCCACAATAGTAGTGCAAATAATTACAAGGTTATATATTAGGTGCTCGATAAAAGTATACTAAATCAATTCTCATGTAGGCCAGTTACCATGAAGGAAAATAACACTGCCACAATTTTAAAGTGACAGTGCTTGGCAAATCAGCCATAATTTGCTTGAGTTAGTACTGAAAGCAATAGATTTAGAGTATTATGAAAATATATGCTTTGTTAAGTGTTGTGAAATATGCTGGATAATTCCAAACATATCTTTTACTGAACTAATGAATCAAAATGGAGCTTACACGTTCTCTATAATCAGTATGTAGAAAAAATGTGTATGGAAATGCAGATTAAAAGTATATGCTGCATCATTTTGGGAGATATTAACTGTGAGCAATGCTCAGTTTAATGGATAAAGAACCTCAATTTGGCAGTTCATGACTATTTCTAATTTGGTAAGGGGCCTAAAAATATGGTTTGGAAGAGTAAAGAGACTGGGCTGGACCTGGAATGCTATTTAAGTGGAATTTGTAACTTGTTTAGGGTTTGCAAAATTGTGCTAGATGTATAAATTTCTCACAGGACCTGACCTTTTGAACAATATTATATTTTTTATTTTTTTATGCCCTCTTTTTTTCCTTCTCACATGAATCCTGGAAGACATACAGAAGAATATTTTTGTTAATAGCAACTAGTTCTTTCCTATTTTGGAAGAGCTGAAAAATAATGTGTAATTGCATACTAACTGAAAAGTACATGTTAACTGTAAAAAAAAAAAGAAAACTTAACAGAAAAATGGAAGCAAGGTAATAAACTGTCTCTAAATATACTACCTAGATGAAAAACATAAATGTTTATACATACTGCAAAATACATATGAACAAACATGCACACATGTGTGCAACAAACTTTACAAAATTAAAATCAAATAACATACGATTTCTAATTTATATAAAGCATACAGTTTTCCCCATGATATGGTAGGAACTTATCACTTTCTAATATGTGCATCCATGGTGTCTGGTGGAAATATTATATATGGATATGCTACTATGCATCTCTTAGCAACTCCACATTAGTAGTTTGAAATTGGCCATGGTGGGATGGTTGCACTATAGCAAAGCCACAAGTCCTACAAAACCAATGCCTGTGTTATTGTCTTGTTGATTACCAAGACTTTAAAAAATGGAGAAAATGTTAATAATTTAAAACTGTGTTAGGTCTATAGCAGTTACATTATGAATAGTGCTTAACACTGAGCAAATAATTCTTCCACTATTCAAGAATTCAATTATCCTATGCATCAAAGAAGTTGTTCGTTTTAGTCAGTGACATTCTGATTTTTGTTCTTTTTCTTCTTTTGTCCTAATTCGTTAATATTAAATTTAAGTAAAAATCTGCAATATTTGGTTGTTTAAATTTATCAACACTATCACTTACCTCACATACTCATATGCTCATCATCACTAAGTACCAATAATTCTAAAACTCATTTACTCATTTCTGAGTCATTTTTCATGTGCTTATTGGATATAAGAATTTCTTTTTGTCAAATTATTTGCTTCTATTATTAGTACATATTTCTATTTTGATGAAAATACTTATTTTATTAACTGGTAAGAGTTATTTTGGTATTAAGGTTAGCAACCCTTTCCTGAATACTTGATGAAAATAAATTTCTCCCACTTCCATTTGATATTTTTCATAGTTTGGATCTGAAGTGGTCCCCAAAGTCATGTGGTCTGTGTTGCTATTGGGAAGTGGTGGAGCTTGAAGGAGATAGGAAGAAGGATCATTGTGAGTTTTCCTTGGAATGGTATATTGGAACACCCAACTGATTCCTCTCTCTTCTTGCTCTCCTGGTTTTTTTTTTTTTTTTTTTTTTTTTTTCAGTTTTGTTTTCTTCTCCTGAGCCTCCATGAGTTGAACCAGTTTCCTTTACTAAGCATTTCCACTATGAAGTACTGCCTTGCCACAGCCCCAAAAGCAGTGGAACCAACAAATCATGATCTGAAACCATAAACCAAAATAAATCTTTCCTCCTTCTAGTTGTTTATCTCAGGTACTTTGTCACAGTGATGGAAAGCTGACTAACACAATATTTAATGTTGATGGTATTCTTTTATATGAAGGTTTTGCCTTTTGGAATGTGCAGAAAATATGTTCCCGTTCTACAAGTAGTTCAATATTAACCTAGGGTTATTTTGAAATACATATTTTAATATCCATTTTTCTAGTCTCATTTATTGTATTACAATTACTTTCCTGATAATTCTTCAATCTTTGCCTTTTCATTAGCCAAATTCTTTTTTTGATTTGGATCAATTTAAGGGATACTTATTAGTTCCCACTGATTTATCTGCTAATTTTGGCACAAATGAAACCATGAACTTAATATCTGCTAGGGCATGTGTGAACTCCCCTTCTCTTCTAGTATATTTTAGTGATTCCTTCCTGTTTCTTTTTCTAGTTCTATACAGAATATTTTTTATTACTTTATAAAACAAAATATACAAATATAACATTAAGATTCCAGTGACCTTTTTTTTGGTCCTGGGGACTGAGTCCAAGGTCACTTTACTGCTGAGTTACCTCCCCAGTTATTTTTTATTTTGAGCCAGGGTATTGCTAGGTTACTGAGTCTGGTCTTGAACTTGCAATCCTCCTGTGTGAGCCTCCCCAGCTGCTAAGATTACAGGTGTGTGCCACTGGGCCTGGCCAATGAACTATTCTTTAACTATTATCAGACTGTCATTCTTGCAATACTCAGATTCAACTAGAATACTGATGAATAAATCCCTTTATCAGGTTTTTATTTGTGTACAACAAATATCACCACAAAATTTTTTATTGAATATATACTATGTGTCAATCATTACATGGTGGTGAAGAAACAGCAAACTGTTAAGGGGTTTTCATTCCGGAGGGGAAATATTATAATATTTTAATAATCATATAATATATGGTTACTATGAAGAAAACCAGGATAATTAGCTAAAAAGTGGTGGGGAAAGGAATTTTGCCTAAGTATTACTTCTGGATACACATACCCACAAGCACATTTTTCTTTATGAAATAAACTTTAACATCTTTTCCAGTTGGCAACTGTATTATTGAGGGAAATATTTCTATGTTGATCTTTTATCTATTTTCTTACTTAACAACAAATTTTCAGCTGCTTCTGCTGACTTTTCTATGTTGTAAGGACAGGATCAATGAATAACAAGCAAAACTGTGTTCCATCATTATTTACTTCAATCGTTATTTCTGATCCTTTGGTTTTGTCCATACTGTTCAAAAAAATTTGGTAATAATTATGGCAGTGGGCAAGATTTTTTTCTTGCTGGATGAACTTTTTGATCATCTTATTTGGTACATACTCTTTAAGTTTTATGTCTACTGTCAATTCCAGGCATAAATTCTTAATTATGTTAAAGATCTATAATGTGTTCTGTTGTAATACCACAGTTGTCTTCTGAAGAAACCTTATGATTTTGCTGATTTCGTTATGAAAACAATTATTTCAATAAAAATGCAGTAGTTATTGACTAAGCATTTTTCATTATAAAGTAATGTTTTCTGCCTTGAAAGATAATTAATAAAGATTGCAAAATTATAAATGCATACTTATAATACATAAGCATCACCAATAAAATCCTGCCTTTAGTTCTGTCTGGCTTTTATTCTAATAAAACCACTTTACTTTCCTATCACTTCATTAAATGTATTTCCAACACCTATATCATTTTTACTTCCTACTGTTTGAGTACAGAATAGTGCCACTAAAGTTTAACTTTAATGGTAAAGTTCTTGTCTTCCTACCTGCCTTCCTTCAGTTCAACTCTTTATCATCACAACTATTATTTTTTTAGTGCAGTGACTGTTTTCCATTTTCAAGTGTACATTGTTTTTTGTAGGTTTGCCATTTATGTCAGCATATATTTGCTTTATGTTTGTGATAATCATAGGAGTCTTTCTGGGGATACAAATTTATCTCAAGTTATCTTTGATTTCCTACAATACATCTGTTTTCTTAGGATAAACTTCTTTCATGGATTCAGCCTGATTACTGTTAGTTCTATTTTTTCTTGGTTTTGTTTTTTAATTTTTCTCAAAGTGAAGTTGTTTTTTTTTTTTTTTTTAGAATGTCTATTTGAAGTTGTTTTTGTTGGTCCATTTCATGCATATTTTAAATAAAGTTTTAAATATTTAGTGCTCAGTTTGGAAAATACAGTTTCTTGAAGAGCTTCCAGTGATGACATACATGTGGGAAAGGATGCTTCTAAACGTTTACCTTGTGGCTTTGGAAGTCCCTTGCTTAGGACACATAAGTGAATTACTAGATAGGAAGCTCACTTTCATTGTTAGGAGAGGCGGTCTAGGGCTCTTGATAAGGTTAAAGGCTTGATTCCTTGAGAAAGGGCTAACTGCTATTGTTTAAGATGAAAATTGTGTGTATTCATTCAAACAAATACTACTAGAAGTATATCCAAAAATACTGAATAGGTGTGCAAGATTGCATGCTCAAGAATGTATACTACATATAATCTGAATAATAAATATTTGGAGATGATCTAGAATTCATCATAGAAAAATATTAAATAAATTATCAATATTATATAATATAAGTAAGCATAAATATGTTTAAAACTGATATAGCTGATGAAGAAGAAAGTTTACCACTGCTTTTTGAGAGTAAAATCAAGTTGCAAATATGTATGCATACTATGAAATAATTTTTAAAATTATAAAACCATAATTATATACTTTATGTATCATTTATAGGTGCCTATAAAACCATATAGGTATGTATTTAAATGCAATGCTCTATATGTACAAGTAAATATATACATATCATATTTATGTATAAGTGTATATGTATACATATATATACACACACACATATATACATATTTATATACATAAAAACATTTGTGCATTTTCTTACATTCTACCTAATTCTTTTTAGTTCTGGAAAATATCAACCAAATTTTGTTTTATAGTTGCATCTTTTAAATGATGGAGAGTTAAGTGGAGAATATGTAGATTTACTTATTCACATATCAACACGATCCAATTCTCAATGAGAATATATTTTAGTATTTATAACATGATTTAAATAGACCAAAGAAGCATTTTTAAATACAAATTACTTGAAGAAATTAATAGCACTTTACTATCAATTCAGCCTTACAATTTGTTTATTTATAATTTTAGATATAGATCAATATCAATTAATTATATTTCACATATTTTTTCTTTCAAAAGAATTTCAGATTTATGCATTGTATTTCTTTGGTTATAGGAACATGAACTAATTTTTACACATGATGCTTGCAATACAGATTTCAATGTTCAGAATCATAGCATTTAGAAAATTATCCAAGGCTTGGGATATAGCTGAGGAAGGGTGCTTGCCTAGCATGCATGAGGCCCTGGGTTCCATCCCTAGCACTACAGGAAAAAAAATAAGTGCAATATCCTATTTCTCTTTCTTGACTTTGTAATTTTGATTCATCTCTCAATTGCCTGGAATAGGTCTCCAATAAGTTTTTAAATAGATTTTTAAAAGTAAACTGAATTCTAAATTTATCCTTCCATAAATATCCGAGCATGGCTTTTTTTCACGTATTAATATAAACTTGAAGTGTTATTCACATTTTCATCACAAATGTTTCCCTGAAGATTTTTGTAGACTATTAAATCTCAGGGCCTCATGGTGTTCAATAATGTGAAGGAGAAGTCTCAGGCCAGACTTAATTTTGTTTATCTGTAGGTAACCTGTTTATTCCCACCTGAATGTTTGCAGGTTTTTGAAGGTTTAACTCAAACTTTAGTCATAAGATTCTAAATGTAAAAATTTATCTTGATTATTGCATCTGTTGTATTTCTCTCTCTCTCTCTCTCTCTCTCTCCCACACACATTCTCCCCCACCTCAAATATAAATTCCAATTATGTTATCTTTTTCTATAAATTTCTCTCATAATTTTTCATTTTCCTATCATTCTGGGAGAACTTCAGAAGATTGCCTTCTATACACTAATTCAATTTTTTTCTTTAATTTCCACAGTGCAGATTTTAATTTTACTATTGTTAATTGAAGATTACTTATTTATCTTCCCCTGTATTACCTATCCTGTGTTTTAACTTATCTTGGCTTTACAATTCAGCATAATTTTTATGTGACTTTTTTCCCTTCAGATTGACATGAATCACATATTCTTGTATGTTGTCTGAATATCAAGCAGTATTTTAACAATCCCCACTGGTTCTCAAATTGAAAGTAATATAGGCACCCTGTATTTTCCCAGGAGTTGGTATGTATGGCTTGCTTCAGCACCACTTGTTCTTAAGTGTCACTAAGATTCCATTTCAATCTGTGTCTATAGAGCAGATTTTAAGCACAATTCTCCAAGATTGAGTTAGGATTGTGTTATGGTTTGGATGTGAGGTGTCCCCCAAAAGCTCCTGTGTTAATGCAGAATGTTCAGAAGTGAAATGATTGGACGGTAAGAGCTGTAACCTAATGAGTCCTTCCTAATTTGAATGAATTAGGTGGTAACTGTAGGCAGGTGGGGCATGGTTGGAGGAAGTGAGTTACTGGGGACATGCCTGGGAAAGGTGCATCTACCCTGTGGCTCCTCCTCCCTCTGTCTCTGTTTCCTGGCCGCCATGATGGGAGCAGCACTCCTCTGCCACACCATTTCACCATGATGTTCTGCCTCACCTTGGGCCCAGAGTAACGGATTAAACAAGCATAGATTAAACCTCTGGAACAGTGAGGAACAACTATAACCTCTGGAACCTCCTCTAATTTATTCTTTTCAGGTATTTCGGTCATGGTGATGCAAAGGTAGCATAGCTGTCTCCAGCATTCATTACATGATTCACTGACAAGACCAGTTTGAGTTGGAATAACCTACAATTACCAGGGTGTCCCACTAGAACAACCACACTGACATTGCACTAAATTTATTATAGCACTAAATTTATTGTAGTTATACTTCAAAGATAAAGTGGATTGCCATCGGAATTTCCAAATTTTACCCTTTTGTTTTCTGAATTGTAGGGGAAATTAAAGATGGGTGATGAGAAACATAATTTAAGTTGTGTTAAAATAAAATACTTATGCTACAAAATTTTCATGGGGCAGGGATGAGAGGCATCTCTTCTTCAAAAGCAGGCAATGCCAGAGAAATTATTTCTATCCTTTCTTTCAAGCCAATAGGACCCCTTATTTTGGCACCATATGATAACTGTGAATTGTGCCATTTCATTCAACTACATGAATTTTGCAAGTATGTGATATTTTCCCAACCTCTGACCAGAGCTTCACTGTCAGTTACCGGAGCTTTGGTGCATTTTTATCTTCTTGTGAACCTTGATGGGTACTTTATTGCAATTTGGGGAAAGACTATATGAGGAAATTCAAGTAAATTCTACCGTGTGGTAGTCTACTCTTTCCTCATATTAATTATTCTGAAATACTCAATAAATATTTCCAAGGTAGAATGATATGAAAGAAATGAAATCAATAAAACCTTTCTCCTACTCTGTTCAAATGACATGATCAAATAATTTTCATGAACTCTCTCCTACACCAGTGAAAATCTACAAGACTAATATACAGACATCAAGGTATGAAATTATATTGTTGAAATTTTCCAGTGGTTTCTCTAGCCTTCAAGAATATACTTTATCTAACTCCTTTTAATATGTTGAGAACTGAAGAAAAATGTTGATGTACACATACTTTATGGTAATTTTAAATTAAATATAATGATTAAGTATATGAATAAAATTATGAATAAAACTGATGTCTTAGAGAACATTACTTTCATATTCTTTACTGAAAATTTATCTTATATTTGCAATCTACAATTAATTTAAATACCCCAAATTAATTACCTCAATCAAGGAATTACTGGAAAAAGGTAACAATTTAAGTACATATGGTTTTAAACAAAACATTCTTTCTTAAAAATGAGCTTCATATTTCATAAAAGGACCGCTCTTTAAGTATGATAGCTAATATAGCATTGCAGAAGACAAAGATGAAAGAAAAATCATGCTTATTTATGGTATTCATAGACTTCATATGCCAAGCACTCTGGTCTCCCACTTCCTGGTTTTATGATCTTGGGTCATCCAACATCTCTGAATCTTTTCTCCTTAATGGTAAAATATTAGTAATAATTGCCCATAATTTCCTGAGTTATATTGAGAAATAAATGGCATACTGTAAATGCTCTATAGATAGCAAATCCCCATGAAAATATACACTAAAATTCTAACTATGTAGTTACATTTAGGCATGTGATTAGTAACTATTAGAAATGTCATTTTCAACTATGAAAGACAACCAATATAGAAATAATTGTACATATATTTATTATGGGCCATTGCAATTGTTGATAGTTCTTAAGCTGCTCAAATGGTGCTTAATACCCAGTTAGTAAGCCAAGTAAACTCAGTTTCTGACTTAAATGGACTGTGAATGAAGGTATAAAGAATGGTTTCACTTACACATTTAAATAATTGCAGGACTTCAGTTGGATGGAAAATACTTTGGGCTCATTAATAAGGACTGGCTCAAATAACATTATGAAAGTATCCCTGAAACACTAAGTTTAATTTAGTTTTTTTCCCAAGCACACATCACCCTGGTCTGCTGAAGTGTGATCGTGCTCTGGAGAGTTTGCAAAGGAGGCTACAACATGGATAGGAGAGAAGGGTGAGAGGGCTGGGGAGATTTTCTACCTCTCTATCCTCTAATCTTTGAAGCTGTAAGCTATTTACCATCTACAGGCTCAGCTTTGTTGTGGACTATGGAGAAAATCCTGACTATAGTATCCTGAGCAGTTCCATTCATGTCTGAGTTTCCAGTCAGAGTGGCTGCTAGACCTATCCTGAACCAGTACTGCACACCCAGAATCTGGGTCTTTGTCTTGCAAATAGTAACTGTTCCTTATACCACCTCCAAAAGTGTCTGTTCAACACCCTGCCAGACTAATCACTAGTGCCCATGGAGCCTGTGTATCCTCCTAGTATCATGGGTCTGGGTTACCTGTAGATATGAAGGAGTAAGATTTAATTGGCAGACTGTTTTGGGAAAGGAGTTCACCAGATCACAAGGTCCTCTTTGCAAATATATGATGGGAAATATTTGTGTATATGACTCTGTGCCTATAACATTGTCAAACTACCATTTATGATGTGATATATCTATTTTTATACTATTATATTGTTCTGCTTATCACTAAAATTATGGGATTACTTTTTGTCTTGTGTCAAAGATGATTCTAGGTGTTCAAACCTTCATATCAGGCATTCCATATGAAAGCATACATATGTGTGTTTTGTATGTCATTATATTCATGTGTATGTAGTTATTCCTTTTTAGTTGCATAATGGGAAGAACTTGAAAACTAGAGTCAACCTGCTTTGAATATAATTGTTGGCTTTGCCACTATCAAGTGGTTTTACTTGGGCCTCTCAGAGACTCAATTTTCTCACCTTTAAAATGAGCACAATGCTATCTACCTCCTAAGGTAGTTGTAAAGGTTGAGGGAGACAATCTTGTGCCTCAAATACCAAAGGTCACACACAGAAGATGGTCAATACATGTGAATTGTGGTCCTTCTCTCCACAACAATGAAAATGGTCAGTATATGGATAGGTCCTGAGGAGGTTTTTGCAGAGGTCTCATCTCTTGTCACAAAGAAAGGGGTTTCCAGTATTAATCAGAAGCAACTAATTTAGGCCATTGAAATACATGAAAAACATATAGTACAGGGAATTCACTAAGGAAACTTTTACTAAGTACTAACTCTCATCTGTCAAAATATCATCAAAAAGAGAGAAATTCTGGTATTAGTTAAGGATGGGGACTGGATTTAGGGAATGGGGTCAATCATTTCTAGGGAAAGGCAAAGATATTCTGATTATTTAACCTGCGATATTTTTAGTGTTATAGTTTGGATATGAGTTGTACCCCAAAAGCTCACATGTGAGACAATGCAAGAAGGTTCAGAGGAGAAATGATTGGGCTGTAAGAGTCTTAATCAGTGAATTAATCCCCCGATAGGAATTAACTGAGCAGTAACTGTAGACGGGTAAGGCATGACTGGAGGAGGTGGTCATTGGGAGTTTGCCTTTGGGGTATATATTTGATGAGCTGAGTTTAGTCTATCTCTGCTTCCTGGTGTGATGTCTTGAGCTGCTTTCCTCCACCGAACTCTTCTGCAATGATGTTCTGCCTCACCCTGGGCCTTAAGGAAGGGAGCCAGCTGTTATGAACTGAAACCATGAGCCCCGAAACAAACTTTTCCTCCTTTAAATTTGTTCTTGTCTGGTCTTTTGGTCACAGCAGTGAAAAACCTGACTAAAATATGTGGGATATTTTTGAGTTAACAAATGTAACATTGTTTTTAAAAAGAACTCTCCTCTCTGGCTTATATCTGTGTGTTCTACTTAAAAGACCAGATTTTAGTTGCACAGACTAAGAGCTAATAATCTTCTTTGAGTTTTTGGGTTAAAACTGTGGAATCAATTTTCCCTCCAGGGCTGGACCTGGAACTTTGTTCTTGTGCCTACTCAACTAAAGGCCATGGGGCCAAGTCTCCCTGTTCTACTCTCTTTCAGTAAAAATAAACACAGGTCTGCAACTGGAGGTACTGAACACATCTGACCAGAATGTTTCACATCAGTTGTCAAAAAAAGTTCTCCTTGACTCGAAGTCACCCAGTAAAGAGACTGCGTCCAAACATCCACTCCATGAGAAAAGCAGGGACCATAATGGTTTTGTTCACCAAGATACTACTCAAATGCCTTAAGGTGAGGACATTCAGATATGGTCCCGGTGGAGTGGCAACCAGAGTCCTTAGCAACTGCAAGGCTCAAAGCAACAGTGGCCCAAATCAGAGTAGTGAGAGCTGCCCATCTCTTCTTATAAAAACTTGCCTTCACAACGTGTTCATCCAAAGTATATAGCATTGGAGAATCCTCAGAGTGACCCAGAGAGGTTGACAGATGAACTCAATAAAATTTTACAAATAGAGAGCAATGATGTACGAAAGGTCACAAAAGCAGCGAAAACCTGGTTGAGTCTGGAAATGGGTTCTGGGTTTCCATAGTTAATACCTTGGAATGGAAAAAATAAGTATCTTTAAAAATAAGGGAGAGGGTTGGGAGATATAAAATATAAAATTTTGTATTTTATATCTGGCAGAGTAGGTGACAGAAGGAATTGATGCTTATAGAATTTTTATATCAATATTCATTAAATATTTCAGGAGTTCTTGCTATACTTAAGGAGTTGTTTTCGGCACACAAGTACAAATGTACACTCTCAGGGTGTAAACATTTTAGTCAAAGGAAATAAGACATTTCTAATACAATTTAAAAATTGTGCTAGAAATGCTCTATTTTCAGAATGAATTCTGGATTTACTTGCCCAGAATCTTAATAGGACCTCTGACACCCCCACAGCAAAAAAGAAGGAGGCATATGAGTCAAGAGCATCATTGAAGCTTTATTGGTGAGCCCAGGTCTGAGCTGAACTTTGAAGGATGCATGGGTGGACTGAATTCAGATCCTCAGCATGAGAGAAAAGTCAAACCCTAAGCACTAAAGACATTATTTCAGGAATTGTCAGCACAGAGGGTGAATAAACATATATTTATCATTAGAAGACCACAATTTTGTCACAAAGTTGTTATTGGTCTCAAAAAAAAAAATTCAAAAGAAATTTTATGGGGCTGAGGGTGTAGAATATGTACTTAGCATGCACAAGACTCTGGATTCAATCCCAGCATCAAAACCCAAAAAGCAAGAACTTTCTTTCCATAATGTATTGCTTTACCTGTTATATCACATACATGGAATTCTCTTTCCAGTTCTACATCATAGAGAAGTTTTCTAAAATGTGATCATTGATTATAAAAATAACATAGTTATGGGTAGAATTCATAGACAAAAAAGTTATTGTATATATGTATAAGTATGTACATTAAATTATTGATTTAGTTAAGTTTATTATATTTAAATTAATTGTTTTTTGCTTTGTAGATTCAGGTAAGGTCAAATAGCCATATTATTTGTTGCACATTGATTCACACATCTCACCAAGATTAATGAGCAGAAATCACTTGAATTGAATTATATCATAATGTAACCAGAAATATTGGAATAACTGTTACATAATCACATTCATTCTTTATCACAAATTTATTTTGGATTTTTCTTCTTTTCCTCTAAGTCATTTTAACTGTGATAAGTTATTGGTTACTGAACTAATAAATAGGAAACATATTTAGATAGTTAACCTTTTTAAGTAATGCCCATTTATGACATTTTCTCATATGATGTATTTATCTATGATGTTAGCATGTCTGTAGAAAGAAAAAGAAATGCTGAATAATTGTCATTAGATAATTTGGGTTCCAAATCCAAATTACATATTTGAAGTTGACATTTAAACTTTCACCATCTAATTATTTCATTCCTTCAATTACTTTTCATGTATGAATTTAAGGTAGAAAAAAAGCAGAAAAAATCATTTAACTACTTTTATCAAAAATTTAGACTTTTTTCTTTGTTTTCTTTATGGAACTCAGGGGCATTTTACCACTGGGCTACATCCCCAGTTCTTTTTACTTTTTTATTTTGAGACAGAATCTGGCTTAGTGACTGAGGGTCTTGCTAAGCTGTTCAGGGGGACCTCGAACTTACAAGTTCACAAACTGAGTTCCTGGACTTACCAGTGTGTGCTACCACATGGAGGAAAATGATTTATTTTCTGAATGAAATGTGCACTAGTTGTTGCAGTTTTCATCTTTGTACTGTCAGAGTGATGAAAAAAATCATGTTAAATTCCCAGTGACTTTGGTGTGGCCAGACTAGCTGAATATCTTTCAATGAACCATCCTAATTTCTATCTCCAAAATACATTATAGACAACCCTCGGTATCTACAGGGCATTGGTTCTATAAACGCCCACTGCTGCACAAGAACACCAAAATCCACCCACCAATGCTTAAGATCCTTTTATAAAATGGAGTACTATTTGCACGTAACCTATGTAATCCTTCAGGATACTTTAAATCATCTCTAGATGACTTATAATACCTAATACCTTGTAAATACTATTTAAATAGTTGTGCTATATTGTTTAGTGAATAAGGACAAGGAAAAAGTCTGTACATGTTCAGGACAGATGCAATTTTTGTCTAAATATTTTTGATGTACAGTAGATTCAATCTGTAGATGTAAAACCCACAAATACAAAGGGTTATTTGTAAGATATAAATTAGGATATTTATAATCAAGTTAATTTAGCTTGGTTACATAACTTAATATTATTTGTTTATTTAGATATTGCTTTATTTATTAAAGTATTTAGATATCGTGAGGTTCTCATGAGCAGCTAAATAAATAAGCTTTATGTTCATGGCTGTTTTCGTGGCCATGAAATGTTTTGGTTGATCTTTCGATTTAGGCCGATTTCCTGTTCTCTCTTGATTTCCTACCATCCTTTGAACCTGCCCTGATAATGCATACTCCCAGGCCTCCCGCTCTCGTGTCTTTTCCATCAATAGGGGGACACCTGGTCTGTTCTCACATTTGTTTTCATGCTATAGCAAGACAGAGCCATTCATGGCAAATCAATGCTATAAAAAATATAGACTGTTATAAAAGTTTCTTTGCAAATAGCTGTTTAACACCACAAAGAAGTTAGGTTAAAATTGTTTCAAAGTCTAAAATTAGTTACATTTTAAGCTAACTGCATATGCTTTTATTGTCTCTGATCTAAAATATAATCCCAGGAGGTTGTGAAAAGCATGCAAATTACAGAAAGCTAATTTGCTCCAACAGCGTTGCCTCCCATGCAGTTGGGAGGTCTATTAGAAATAGAGTATTCTCTGTTATTTGCATATTAATAGCACCTGCTGAAATACTTTGGGATTTACTTCCACTGCCAGCAGAGGGACAGAACTAAAATATATAAAATTCCCTTCATTTCACTATGTTAGGCTCTAAAACATTCAGGATGGACTAAGAATTCTGAATTGAAAGCAGAAACTAGTATGTTCCTTTTGCATATGGTATCTGAATAGATTTTTCTTCAGGATAAACTGCCACTTGTTTAAGAGACAGCAAACAAGGTGACCACAAGTCTTCCAACGAAAGTTTCTCCTTCTCCCTAAAGAAAACAAAACTAGTCTTTCAAAATGCACTGAATAAGAATATTGTTTCTTTATGCTTTTTCTCTAAGCAACTATAAAATTTAGCAAAGGAAACCCAGATACACTGATTTAAAATAATATTGCAAACACTTAGATTATCAGACTGTAAATGTTAGTTATTCATAAACAATTAAAAATACTTTTCCAGGAGCAACTTTAAGATTTTTTTTCCAAAATCAACTTTAGTTTTTCTTTTGATCATGAATTTCTTTCTTGCTTCTTTTTCTCCAATTCAAAATGAAAAGAGGTCTTATAGAACTCTAGAGTTTATGGTATTTTGAAAAGAAAGGATGGCTGTTTCTTTTCTTTAGAGTAGATTTTTAAAAATGCTTTTGGTTTCTACATCTTACTTTTAGAATATAAGATTACCAAAAAAGAAAAAAAAATTCAAATGACTACCAAAAAAGAAAAGTTCAAATGCTACACTCTAAAGATGATACCAATGAAAATGAAACTAATCAAACACACCCATACACCATACATCCTACTTCTATGCTTTTCTTCTGTTATTAAATCTAAGTAAAATATCCTCCACATCTTATCCACTTAATGCAGCTATATCTACCTATTACTCAGACCTTCTTTCAAAGTTTGACTTGGAAGAAATAACTGGATAATTTAGACAAAAGTGAAGTACAAGGAAAGTGTTTATAGATAGGCAAGTACAAAGAGATTTTCAAAGTGTGACATTAGACCTTGCAAACTGAGTTAATTCCTTTATTTTGTAACCATGTAATGATAATTAATATGTTAGCTTTCTCTTGCTATAACAAAACACCTGAGATAATAACCTTAAAAAGGAAAAAAAATGTTTATTTTGGCTCACAGTTTTAGTAGCTTCAATCCATGGTCAGTTGACCCTATTGCTTTGAACCTGTGATGAGATAGCATATCATGACAGAATTCTCTAATAGTAGAAACTCATTCATTTCATGGCAAGAAATGAAAGATAAAAAGGAAAACACCAAGGTCCCACAATCCCCTTCTAGGGCACACTTCCAAGGACTGGAAGACCTCCCACTAGGCCTCACCTCTTAAAGGCTCTACCACCTCCTAATAGCACCAGAGGCTGGGTACCAAGCATTAAACACTTGGACTTTGAGAAACACATATCCAAAGCACAGCAATAAACTAACATTTAATACATGCTGGCACTGTTTCGTGTTAAGATAATTCACCAAAACTTTATTATATTCTTATATGGCAGGCATGGTTATCATTCTTTCCTCCTATTTACAAGTGAGGAAACACAATAACTGAGAGATTGAGATCATAGAAGGCCATGCAGTTACCAAACTGTGCAGCAAGAATCCAAACCCATATGGACCATCTTCCTTCATATTCTTACCTCATCCTCTATAGAACAATTTTGTCTTAATGGTAACAGCTCCCATATTGTCACAGAGGCACTGTTATAGAAATTCATCAGGATTACTGTGATTTTTCCAAGGTGATATGAATGTAAAAACGTTTTTCTTCATATAGCTTCAAAACTGAGCCTTGTGATTGGTTAGTTGAAATGCACTTAAGTTGACTTAAACCCATTCACCTTTGATTAGCCCCAGTGCTGAGCTGGAGAAACGGCAGCTTGACACAAATGATGTTGATGGTCTAGTACTCCATTTGGACAAAAATCACTCTTTAATCAAAATTATCTTTTAGAAAGAATAGTCACAAACTTCTTGGCAAAGGGACAAACATCTCTGATCTTCCCAAATCTCTGAGGGCGTAGAATTTTTCTTTCACTTAGAAATGGACTCATACTCGATCCAAGATGGTGGACTAGAGGGTGACTGCATCTCCTGTCGCTCCAGAACTCAGGATTCAAGAAGGGGAGGTATTGAGAGACTCGGACCAACATAAAGCCGCATGGTGAGTCTCTCCCACCAGGTGAAGCTTGCCCAGGCGGCAGGCCCAGACAGGGGCAGCTTCTCGGAGCAGGGCAGGGCTGCAAGAGACTTCCCCAAGCAGCCCTGCTCTCTCCGGCAGCAGGCTCCATCCACAGCCAGCATCTAGGAGCAGGCCAACTCAGTGAGAGCTTTTCCGCACAGAGCCAACCCCAAGCCCTAAACCCACAGGCAGCTTCTGGAACCAGGGCAGGGCAGCGAGAGACTTCCCCAAGCACCCTGCTCCCTCCCACTGCAGGCCCCATCCACAGCGAGCTTCTTGGAACAGGCCCACTCAGTGAGAGCTTTTCCATACAGAGCCAACCCCAAGCCATGAACCCAGCAGTAGGCCCTGGCCCTCAGGTGGCTTCTGGGACCAAGGCAGGTCAGGGAGAGGCTTTCCCAGAGCAGCCTGGCTCCCTCAGGCGGGGGCAGGCCCTGGCTATAGCCAGCTTCTAGGAGCAAGACGCCCAGTAAGAGGATTTCCACGCAGAACCAGCCCCCAGCCCAGGACCCAGTAGTGGGCTAGGGGCAACTTTCTTTGGAAGCACTGCATTATCAAGTTCCTCCAAGACTTCAGGCTACTGAAGGCTGGGAGGTGATACACTGGAAATCTACAGGGACACTATAAGCCAATAGAGGAAATCTGCAATATCACAATCACACTGATATCTGACCAATATGAGAAAACAAGGGAAGAAAATGTTCCAAACAAACCTAGATACTATATCAATAAACCCCAATGACAGCACAGCAGAAGAAATGTCAGAAAGGGAATTCAGAATGTACATAATTAAAACAATCAGGGAAGCAAATGAGGAGATGAAAGAGCAAATGCAGGTATTGAAGGAAGAGATGAAAGAGCAAATGCAGACATTAAATGATTGCACCAATCAACAGTTAAAAGAGCAAATACGGGAAGCAAGAGATCATTTCAATAAAGAGTTAGAGATACTGAAAAAAAAAAAAAACAAGCAGAAATCCTTGAAATGAAGCAAACAATAAAAAGTTAAAAACTCCATAGAAAGCATAACCAATAGGATAGAACACCTGGAAGACAGAACCTCAGACACTGAAGACAAAATATTTCATCTTGAAAACAAAATTGACAAACAGAAGATGGTAAGAAATCATGAACAGAAACTACAAGAATTGTGGGATATCATGAAAAGGCCAAATTTAAGAATTATTGGGATTGAGGAAGGCTTAGAGAAACAAACCAAAGGAATGAACAATCTATTCAATGAAATAATATCAGAAAATTTCCCAGATCTGAAGAATGAAATGGAAAACCAGGTACAAGAGGCTTATAGGACTTCAAATATACAAAATTACAACAGACCCACACCAAGGCACATTATTATGAAAATACCTAACATAGAAAATAGAGACAGAATTTTTTAAAGGCTGCACGAGAAAAGAATCAAATTACATTCAGGGGAAACCAGTTAGAATATCAGCAGATTTTTCAATCCAACCCTAAAAGCTAGAAGGGCCTGGAACAACATTTACCAACCCCTGAAAGAAAATGGATGCCAACCAAGAATCTTATACCCGGCAAAACTTACTTTCAGATTTGACAATGAAATAAAATCCTTCCATGATAAACAAAAACTAAACGAATTTACAAAAAGAAATCTGGCATTAGAGAACATTCTCAGCAAAATATTCCATGAGGAATAGAAGAAAAACAATGATGCAAATCAGTAACAGGAGGAACTAGCCTAAAGGAATAGCCAAATAAAGGAGAAACTAAATCATGTCAAAAAACAAAAATGAGTCAAATGACTGGGAATACAAATCATATCACAATAATACACCTGAATGTTAATGGCCTGAACTCATCAATCAAAAGACATAGACTGGCAGATTGGATTAAAAAGAAAAATCCAACAATATGCTGCCTGCAAGAGATTCATCTCATAGAAAGAGATACCCATAGACTAAAGGTGAAAGGATGGGGAAAAACATACCATGCACATGGACACAGCAAAAAAGCTGGAGTATCCATCCTCATTTCAGATAACGTGGACTTCAAGCCAAAACTAGTCAGAAGGGATAAAGAAGGACATTTCATACTGCTTAAGGGAAGCATAAATCAGCAAGATATAACAATCATAAATATCTATGCCCTGAACATTGGCTCATCCATGTATGTCAAACAAATATTTCTCAATTCCAGAAATCAAATAGACCACATCACAATAATACTAGGCGATTTTAACACACCTCTCTCACCACTGGATAGATCTTCCAAACAAAAACTGAATAAAGAAACCATAGATCTCAATAACACAATCAACAATTTAGACTTAACCGACATATATAGAATATACCATCCAACAAAGAACAAATACACTTTCTTCTCAGCAGCACATGGATCCTTCTCTAAAATAGACCATATTTTATGCCACAAAGCTACTATTAGCAAATACAAGAAGATAGAGATATTACCTTGTATTCTATCAGATCATAATGGATTGAAATTAGAAATAAATGACAGAATAAAAAACAGGAACTTCTCCAATACCTGGAGATTAAATAATACCTTATTATATGATGAATGGATAACAGAAGACATCAGGAGGGAAATAAAAAAATTCTTAGAAGTAAACGATAACAAAGACACATCATATCAAAATCTCTGGGACACTATGAAAGCAGTACTTAGAGGAAGATTTATTTCATGGAGCGCATTCAACAAAAGAAGTAAAAAATCAACAAATAAACGACTTAACACTACAACTCAAAGCGCTAGAAAAAGAACAGATCAACACCAAAAGTAGTAGAAGACAGGAAATGATTAAAATCAGAGCTGAAATCAATGAAATTGAAACAAAAGAAGCAATCAAAAAAATTAACAAAATAAAGAGTTGGTTCTTTGAAAAAATAAACAAAATTGATAAACCGTTAGCCACACTAACAAAGAGAAAGAGAGAGAAAACTCAAATTAACTAAAATTCAGAATGAACGAGGAAATATCACTACAGATATGAGTGAAATACAAAACATAATTAGAAGCTATTTTGAAAATCTATACTCCAACAAAACAGAAAACCTCAAAGACATCAACAAGTTTTTAGAGACATATGAATTACCTAAACTGAACCAGGAGGACATACACAACTTAAATAAATCAATTTCAAGCAATGAAATAGAAGAGGTCATCAAAAGCCTACCAACAAAGAAAAGTCTGGGACCAGATGGGTTCTCAGCCGAGTTCTGCAAAACCTTTAAAGAAGAGCTCATTCCAATACTTCTCAAAGCATTCCATGAAATAGAAGAGGAGGGAACCCTCCCAAACTCATTCTATGAAGCCAATATCACCCCGATACCTAAACCAGACGGAGACACATCGAGGAAAGAAAATTTCATACAAATATCCTTAATGAACATTGACGCAAAAACTCTCAACAAAATTTTAGCAAATTGCATACAAAATATATTAAAAAGATAGTGCACCACCATCAAGTGGGTTTTATCCCAGGGATGCATGGTTGGTTCAACATCCAGAAATCAATAAATGTCATTCACCATATCAACAGACTTAAAGTTAAGAATCACATGATTATTTCGATAGATGCAGAAAAAGCATTCGATAAAATACCGCTTCCCTTCATGCTCAAAACACTAGGAAAAATAGGGATAGTGGGAACATTCCTTAACATTGTAAAGGCCATCTATGCTAAGCCCATGGCCAATATCATTCTAAATAGTGAAAAACTGAAATCATTCCCCCTAAAAACTGGAATAAGACAGGGATGCCCTCTTTCACCACTTCTATTCAACATTGTCCTTGAAACTCTAGCTAGAGCAATTAGACAAACCAAAGAAATTAAAGGGATATGAATAGGAAAAGAAGAACTCAAACTATCCCTGTTCGCTGATGACATGATTATATATTTAGAGGAACTGGGAAATTCCAACAGAAAACTTTTAGAACTCATAAGTGAATTCAGTAAAGTAGCAGGATATAAGATCAGTGCTCATAAATCTAATGCATTTTTATATATAAATAATGAATCATCAGAAAGAGAAGTTAGGAAATCTACCCCATTCACAATAGCCTCGAAAAAACAAAATACTTGGGAATCAATCTCACAAAAGAGGTGAAAGACCTCTACAATGAGAACTACAGAACACTAAAGAAAGAAATTAAAGAAAATCTTAGAAGATGGAAAGATCTCCCATGTTCTTAGATAGGCAGAATTAATATTGCCAAAATGGCCATACTACCAAAAGTGCTATACAGATTCAATGCAATTCCAATTAAAATCCCAATGACATACCTTACAAAAATAGAGCAAGCAATTATGAAATTCATCTGGAAGAATAAGAAGCCCAGAATAAGTAAAGCAATCCTCAGCAGAAAGAGTGAAGCAGGGGGTATCGCAATACCAGATCTTCAACTCTACTACAAAGCAATAGTAACAAAAACGGCATGGTGTTGGTACCAAAATAGACAGGTAGATCAATGGTACAGAATAGAGGACATGGACACAAAACAAAATAAATACAATTTTCTCATATTAGACAAAGGTTCCAAAAATATGAAATGGAGAAAAGATAGCCTCTTCAACAAATGGTGCTGGGAAAACTGGAAATCCATATGCAACAGAATGAAATTAAACCCCTATCTCTCACCCTGCACAAAAATCAACTCAAAATGGATCAAGGACCTCAGAATCAGACCAGAGACCCTTCACCTTATAGAAGAAAAAGTAGGTCCAAACCTTGAACATGTTGGCTTAGGATCAGACTTCCTTAACAGGACTCCCATAGCACAAGAAATAAAAGCAAGAATCAACAACTGGGATAGATTCAAACTAAAAAACTTTCTCTCAGCAAAGGAAACTATCAGTAATGTAAAGAGAGAGCCTACAGAGTGGAAGAAAATCTTTGCCACTCATACTTCAGATAGAGCACTAATTTCTAGAATATGTAAAAAACTCAAAAAACTCTACACCAAGAATACAAATAATCCAATCATCAAGTGGGCCAAGGAAATGAAGAGACACTTCACAGAAGATCTACAAGCAAACAACAGATATATGGAAAAATGTTCAACATCTCTAGTAATAAGAGAAATGCAAATCAAAACTACACTAAGATTCCATCTCACCCCAATTAGAATGACGATCATCAAGAACACAAGCAACAATAGGTATTTTGGCGAGGATGTGGGGAAAAAGGTACACTCATACATTGCTGGTGGGGTTGCAAATTAGTGCAGCCACTCTGGAAAGCAGTATGGAGATTCCTCAGAAAGCTTGGAATGGAACCACCATTTGACCCAGCTATCCCACTCCTTGGCCTATACCCAAAGGACTTAAAATCAGCATACTACAGAGATACAGCCACATCAATGTTCATAGCTGCTCAATTCACAATAGCCAGACTGTGGAACCAACCTAGATGTCCTTCAATTGATGCATGGATAAAGAAACTGTTGCATATATATATATACGATGGAATATTACTCTGCCATAAAGAATGATAAAATTATGGCATTTGCAGGCAAATGGATGCAATTGGAGAATATCATGTTAAGTGAGATAAGCCAATCTCAAAAAACCAAAGGAAGAATGATCTCACTGATAAGCGGATGATGACACATAATGTGGGGTGGGAGACGTTAGTGTCAGGGTTAGGGTTAGGTGCAGGGTTAGGGTTAGGGAGGGTGGCAAGAATGGATGAAGGAAGGACTGTACAGAGGGAAAAGAGGGGTGGGAGGGGTCGGGGGGAAGGGAAAAAATAATAGAATGAATCAAACAGCTTTATCCTATGTATATTTATGATTACACAAATGGTATGCCTTTACGCCATGTACAAACAGAGAAACAACAAGTATCCCATTTGCTTACAATAAAAAAAAAAAATGGACTCATTCTCAGTGCTGCAATTTTGCTTTTTTTGTTTTTTCTTTGTTTTGTTTTTTACTTTATGTTTTTGGCAGTACTGGGGATTGAACCCACGGGCTTTCCAACACTGAGTGACATTCCCAGCCCTCTTTTTTTTTTAATTTTTATTTTGAGAAAGGATCTCACTAAGTTGCTGAGGTCAGCCTCAAACTTGTAATCCTTCTGCCTCAACCTCCTGAGTAGCTGGGATTACAGGTATATCCCACCATGTCTGGATGCAATTTTATTTTTATTTTTTTAGTTTTTATTTATTTATTTTTTAAAAAAAATTAGCACCAGGGATTGAACCCAGGTGTCCTTAACCACTTAGCCACACCCTCAGTCCTTTTTTATATTTTATTTAGAGACAGGGTCTTGCTGAGTTGCTTAGGACCTCACTAAATTGCTAAGGCTGGCTTTGAACTCTTAATCCTCCTGCCTCAGCTTCCTGAGTGGTAGGGATTACAGGCATGTGCCACCATCCCTGGCTGCAATTTTGTTTTTAACACTATTGGTTTTCCAGCTTAAAGCAGACAGAAGCAGCATGCTTGCTGAGATGGGGTAGCAGCATTCTTTGGGTTATATACTTGCAGCTATTGTAATGAACTCCCACATTTCATTGTCTCCATCGACTCAAATGTGCCTTTTAATCGGATGAAGGTCAGTGTTGTGTTTTTGTCTGTATGCACTCTACCACAGGCTCCCTTTACCTTATGACTCCACTGTCTTCTAAAGTGCTAGTGTCTTCTGTTGGACTGTCCACATCCAATTGGTTTATACCATACAGAGACAGTGATGGGTCTCCTGAATGGGATGGAGTTAGTAGAGGCCCATAAGTCACGTGTGTCACATCTGCCCACATCCCATTTTGCAACACTCAGTCAAAGGCCATTGCTAACTGCAAGGAAGACTGGGGCTTGTACTCTAATTATTTTGCCCAGGAAGAAAGGAAACACAGTACACATAATAATCTTCACTGAGGGTGCCTCTGGAGCCGTGTTTTTGATAGCAAAGATAGGATTGTTAACTGTGAAGTATAAGTCAGCAAGACAACTCTATGAGGGTCTGGCTAGGACATATGTTATGATTTGGGGGCTCATGATCTCTGAGTCTCTGCCAAATATTCCTGTTGCTATTGTTTAAAAACTCTTTAAGTGTAAAGTCATTCTTAGCTCAAGAGTCTAGAGAACTGACTGCTGGTCAGACATGGGCTGAGGGGTGCAATGTTCATCTTTGCTCTAGAGGAGACAGGTTGGTTTATATGTGTTGTTAGTACAATGGTGGATGTTCACCAGGCTCATAAAAATAACTCAATTTCAAAGTTAAGAAAACCTTTTCAAATCACCTAAAACAAACATAGTGTAGAAATGATGGTGTGGATGTGGCTCATTGCCCAAGGGTTCATGTGTTGGGAGCTAGATCCCCAGTGTGAGGATGTTAGAAGGTAGAAGAACTTTTAGAAGATGGATACTAGTGGGAGACGCTCAGGTCATTGAGACCACTGCCCTTAGAAAGGATTAAGGTAGTTCTCATGGGACCTCAAGTTAGTTCTCAAAAGTGGTGTTGTTACATGAGTGAACCTGACCCCCATGGCACTTTGCCTTTCTGTCTTGCCATGGTTCTCTCTCTTCCATATGTTCTCCTGCTGTTGGAATACCATCTGCAGGAGGTCCTCACACAGCTGAGCCAATGCCAATGCTGTGTCTTCGAAGCTCCAGAACTCTAAGCTAAATAAATCTCTTTTGTTTATAAGTTATCCAACCTCAGTATTTTGTTGTAGTAACAGAAAATGGACTAACCTATGTATGTGGGGAAACCAAAACTCAGTAAATTAAAGTCAACTAAATAAACCAATTTTGTCTTTTTGCAAAGAAGATAAATATCATGATTATTATACACTGTTGCTTTGGAATGGTTTATTGAAATTAAATTCTTCTTTACAGGGGGAAGAAAGATACTCTTAGTACAGTCACTGGAGCTATTAGTAGTAGTAGTATAACTATGCATGAATACCAGCTGCTCTAACACGTGAATAAGTATAAGTCGACTATAAAATTTAAGTCATTTGGAGGGGAAAAAAAAAGATTGGTAGCACAAAAGAAAAATACCAGGGAAATTAAATATTACAAGGAAAAAAAAAGGAAAATTTTTGGAATATTCAGTTCTCTCCAATAATACACACTTTAAGTTCAATAGAAATGGAAGGAAACATAGAGAAATGTTTGTAGACTTGGGTACATAAAAATGGAAAATTTTGAACTGGGATCATCGTAGAGGAGGCGGCTCAGCATAGCGCTTGGACTCGAGCAGCCTCTGGGGCTCCGGGTGGCTGCCTGGGGAGGAGCTGCGTGGCGAGCTGTTTGGACCCAGAGTGACCGCTTCCGAACACCGGGGGGTTGCCCGGAGGAGGAGGAGAGGCCCGGCGGGTCGCTTGGGTCTAGGAGTGACTGCATCAGAGCCACGGGCGGTTGCCAGAGGAGGAGCTGCGTGGTGAGCTGTTTGAACTCAGAGTGGGCGCTCCTGAGTGCCGGGAGGTTGCCCGGAGGAGGAGGAGGAGCGCGGCGTGTTGCGGGCGGTTGCCAAAGGAGGAGCTGCGTGACGAGCTGTTTGAACTCAGAGTAGCTGCTCCAGAACACTGGTGGCCTGCCTGGAGGAGGAGAGCGGTGGGACGCTTAGCCTGGGAGTGACTGCATCGGAACCACAGGCGGTTGCCAGAGGAGGAGGCGAGTGGTGAGCTGATTGGACTAAAAGCAACCGCTCCTGAACACCGGTGGCCTGCCTGGAGGAGGAGCGTGGTGAGTCACCTGGTCTCGGAGCCACCGTTCCTGAACACCTGGGGGGCTACCCCAAGGAGGAGGAGGAGGAACAGGGCGGGTCACTTGGACTTGGAGTGACTGCCTAGGGCTACGGGTGGTTGGCGGGAGGAGGAGACCCGAAGTGAGTTGTTTGGATTCCTAGTGACTGCGTCCGAAACCGGGCGGCTGTCCGGAGGAGGAGGTGGGTGGCGGGTCTCTGTGTCTCGGAGCTATTGTACGGGGCTCCAGGTGGTGACTCAGGGGAGGGGCTGCATAGCCAGGCGATTGGTGCAGAGCAGGGTCCCAGGAGCTAGGTGGCTTCTTGCTGGAAGAGCCGCACAGAGACACGCCTAGGGGCGGAGCGAAGATTCCAGGGCGGCGGGCAGATTCTCTGGGAGAGGCAGCCTAAGGAGACTCGCCTGCGAAGGGTGAGGCTCCCAGGCCCAGGACGTAGGTCCGGGCCCCTGGGATCGTTGCAGAAGAAGACAGCCCAGCCCAGGTGGTAGTTGTAGATTGAGGGGAACCTCTAGGAGGGCAACTGACTAGCGAGACGTCCCCACCGAGTGACTCTTCCCGGCCAGGGGAGGTTTTCCCACAGGGACGGTAAAGCCAGAGACATAGGCACAAACAGGCCTTGCCTCAGTCCACAGTCTACTTCCCCATTGGATGACCATTGGTCAACAAGTGGAGGCACCTCCGCCCACTAGCAGGGAATATACGCCACCTGAGGGTTACCACACCTAGAGAGGCAGCTTCTTCGTGGAGCTCTGCATTATCAACCTCCTCCAAGACTTCAGGCTACTGAAGGATAAGAGGGGATATACTAGCAATCTTCAGGGACATTATAAGTTGATAGAGGAAATCTGCAATATCTTAATGACCCACTGATCCCTGAACAATATGAGAAAACAAGGGAAGAAAATGCCCCAAACAAATCTAGATGTTACATCAATAAAATCCAACGACAGCATGGCAGAAGAAATGACAGAAAGGGAGTTCAGAATGTACATAATTAAAATGATTAGGGAAGCAAACGATGAGATGAAAGAGCAAATGCAGGCATTGAACGATCGCACCAATCGACAGTTAACAGAGCAAATTCAGGAAGCAAAAGATCATTTCAATAAAGAGTTAGAGATATTGAAAAAAAACCAAACAGAAATCCTTGAAATGAAGGAAACAATAAACCAAATTAAGAACTCCATAGAAAGCATAACCAATAGGATAGAACAGCTGGAAGACAGAACTTCAGATATTGAAGACAAAATATTTAACCTCGAAAACAAAGTTGAACAAACAGAGAAGATGGTGAGAAATCATGAACAGAATCTCCAAGAACTATGGGATATCATGAAAAGGCCAAATTTGAGAATTATTGGGATTGAGGAAGGCTTAGAGAAACAAACCAAAGGAATGAACAAACTATTTGAAGAAATAATATCAGAAAATTTCCCAAATCTGAAGAATGAAATGGAAAATCAAGTCCAAGAGGCTTATAGGACTCCAAATACACAAAATTACAACAGACTCACACCAAGGCACATTATAATGAAAATACCTAACATACAAAATAAAGACAGAATTTTAAAGGCTGTGAGAGAAAAGAACCAAATTACATTCAGGGGGAAGCCAATACGGATATCAGCAGATTTTTCAATCCAGACCCTAAAAGCTAGAAGGGCCTGGAACAACATTTTTCAAGCTCTGAAAGAAAATGGATGCCAACCAAGAATCTTATACCCAGCAAAACTTACCTTCAAATTTGACGATGAAATAAGATCATTCCACGATAAACAAAAGCTAAAAGAATTTACAAAAAGAAAGCCAGCATTACAGAACATTCTCAGCAAAATATTTCATGAGGAAGAGATAAAAAACAAAGAAGCAAATCAGCAAAGGGAGGAATTATCCTAAAGGAACTGTCAAATAAAGGAGGAACCAAGATGTGTCAAAAATTTTAAATATGAACCAAATGACTGGGAATACAAATCATATCTCAATAATAACCCTGAATGTTAATGGCCTGAATTCATCAATCAAAAGACATAGACTGGCAGATTGGATTAAAAAGAAAGATCCAACAATATGTTGCCTGCAAGAGACTCACCTCATAGAAAGAGATACCCATAGACTAAAGGTGAAAGGATGGGGAAAAACATACCATGCACATGGGCTCAGCAAAAAAGCTGGAGTATCCATCCTCATTTCAGATAATGTGGACTTCAAGCCAATGTTAGTTAGAAGGGATAAAGAAGGACATTTCATACTGCTTAAGGGAAGCATAAATCAGCAAGATATAACAATCATAAACATCTATGCCCCAAACAGTGGCTCATCCATGTATGTTAAACAAATCCTTCTCAATTTCAGAAACCAAATAGACCATAACACAATAATACTAGGTGATTTTAACACGCCTCTTTCACCACTGGACAGATCTTCCAAACAAAAATTGAACAAAGAAACCATAGATCTCAATAACACAATCAATAATTTAGACTTAACAGACATTTATAGAATATACCATCCAACCAAGAGCGAATACACTTTCTTCTCAGCAGCACATGGATCCTTCTCCAAAATAGACCATATATTATGCCACAAAGCTAATGTCAGTAAATACAAGAAGATAGAGACACTACCTTGTATTCTATCAGATCATAATGGATTGAATTTACAAATTAATGAAAGAGTAAAAAACAGAAACTACTCCAACACCTGGAGATTAAACAATATGCTACTATATGATGAATGGATAACAGAAGATATTAGGAAGGAAATTAAAAAATTCTTAGAGGTAAACGAGAACAAAGAAACAACATATCAAAATCTCTGGGACACTATGAAAGCGGTACTTAGAGGAAGATTTATTTCATGGAGCGCATTTAATAAAAGAAGTAAAACTCAACAAATAAATGACCTAACACTACAGCTCAAAGCCCTAGAAAAAGAAGAACAGACCAACACCAAAAGTAGTAGAAGACAGGAAATAGTTAAACTGAGAGCTGAAATCAACGAAATTGAAACGAAAGAAACAATACAAAAAATTGACAAAATAAATAGTTGGTTCTTCGAAAAAATAAACAAAATTGATAAACCTTTAGCCACACTAACAAAGAGAAGACGAGAGAAAACCCAAATCACTAAAATTCGGAATGAACAAGGAAATATCACAACAGACACGACCGAAATACAAAACATAATTAGAAGCTATTTTGAAAATCTATACTCCAACAAAATAGAAAATTTCGAAGACATCAACAGGTTTCTAGAGACATATGAATTGCCTAAACTGAACGAGGAGGACATACACAATTTAAATAGACCAATTTCAAGTAATGAAATAGAAGAAGTCATCAAAAGCCTACCAACAAAGAAAAGTCCAGGACCAGATGGGTTCTCAGCCGAGTTCTACAAAACTTTTAAAGAAGAACTCATTCCAATACTTCTCAAAGTATTCCAGAAAATAGAAGAGGAGGGAACTCTCCCAAACTCATTCTATGAAGCCAATATTACCCTGATTCCTAAACCAGACAGAGACACATCGAGGAAAGAAAATTTCAGACCAATATCCTTAATGAACATCGATGCAAAAATTCTAAACAAAATTTTAGCAAATCGCATACAAAAACATATTAAAAAGATAGTGCACCATGATCAAGTGGGTTTCATCCCAGGGATGCAAGGTTGGTTCAACATCAGAAAATCAATAAATGTCATTCACCATATCAATAGACTTAAAGTCAAGAATCACATGATTATTTCGATAGATGCAGAAAAAGCATTTGATAAAATACAGCACCCCTTCATGCTCAAAACACTAGAAAAAATAGGGATAGTGGGAACATTCCTTAACATTGTAAAGGCCATCTACGCTAAACCCATTGCTAATATCATTCTAAATGGTGAAAAACTGAAAGCATTCCCTCTAAAAACTGGAACAAGGCAGGGATGCCCTCTTTCACCACTTCTATTCAATATCGTCCTTGAAACTCTAGCCAGAGCAATTAGACAGACCAAAGAAATTAAAGGGATACGAATAGGAAAAGAAGAACTCAAACTATCCCTATTTGCTGATGATATGATGGTATACTTAGAGGAACCAGGAAATTCCACCAGAAAACTTTTAGATCTCATAAGTGAATTCAGTAAAGTAGCGGGATATAAGATCAATGCACATAAATCGAAGGCATTTTTATATATAAGCGATGAATCTTCAGAAAGAGAAATTAGGAAAACTACCCCATTCACAATAGCTTCGAAAAAAATAAAGTATTTGGGAATCAATCTCACAAAAGAGGTGAAAGACCTCTACAATGAGAACTACAGAACACTAAAGAAAGAAATTCAAGAAAACCTTAGAAGATGGAAAGATCTCCCATGTTCTTGGATAGGAAGAATTAATATTGTCAAAATGGCCATACTACCAAAAGTGCTATACAGATTCAATGCAATTCCAATTAAAATCCCAATGATGTACCTTACAGAAATAGAGCAAGCAATTATGAAATTCATCTGGAAGAATAAAAAACCCAGAATAGTTAAAGCAATCCTTGGCAGAAAGAGTGAAGCAGGGGGTATCGCAATACCAGATCTTCAACTCTACTACAAAGCAATAGTAACAAAAACAGCATGGTATTGGTACCAAAATAGAAAGGTGGATCAATGGTACAGAATAGAGGACACGGACACAAACCCAAATAAATACAATTTTCTCATACTAGACAAAGGTTCCAACAATATGCAATGGAGAAAAGATAGCCTCTTCAACAAATGGTGCTGGGAGAATTGGAAATCCATATGCAACAGAATGAAACTAAACCCATATCTCTCACCATGCACGAAACTAAACTCAAAATGGATTAAGGATCTCGGAATCAGACCAGAGACCTTGCATCTTATAGAAGAAAAAGTAGGTCCAGAGCTTCAACATGTCGGCTTAGGACCACACTTCCTCAACAGGACTCCCATAGCACAAGAAATAAAAGCAAGAATTAATAACTGGGATAGATTCAAACTAAAAAGCTTTCTCTCAGCAAAGGAAACTATCAGCAATGTGAAGAAAGAGCCTACAGAGTGGGAGAAAATCTTTGCCAATCATACTTCAGATAGAGCGCTAATCTCCAGAATCTATAAAGAACTCAAAAAACTCTACACCAAGAATGTAAATAATCCAATCGACAAATGGGCTAAGGAAATGAATAGACACTTCACAGAAGAAGATATACAAGCAATCAACAAACATATGGAAAAATGTTCAACATCTCTAGTAATAAGAGAAATGCAAATCAAAACCACCCTAAGATTCCATCTCACCCCAATCAGAATGGCAATTATCAAGAATACAACCAACAACAGGTGTTGGCGAGGATGTGGGGAGAAAGGTACACTCTTACATTGCTGGTGGGGCTGCAAATTAGTGCAGCCACTCTGGAAAGCAGTGTGGAGATTCCTTAGAAAACTTGGAATGGAAACACCATTTGACCCAGCTATCCCACTCCTTGGCCTATACCCAAAGGACTTAAAATCAGCATATTACAGAGATACAGCCACATCAATGTTCATAGCTGCTCAATTCACAATAGCCAGATTGTGGAACCAACCTAGATGTCCTTCAATTGATGAATGGATAAAGAAACAGTGGTATATATATACAATGGAATATTACTCAGCCATAAAGAACGATAAAATTATGGCATTTGCAGGCAAATGGATGAAACTGGAGAATATCATGCTAAGTGAGATAAGCCAATCTCAAAAAACCAAAGGAAGAATGATATCGCTAATAAGTGGATGATGACACATAATGGGGGGTGGGAAGGGTTAGTGTTGGGGTTGGAGTTGGGTTTAGGGAGGGGGGCAGGAATGGAGGAAGGAAGGACTGTAAAGATGGAGGGGAAGGGTGGGAGGGGAGGGGGGGAAGGGAAAAAATGGCAGAATGAATCAAACAACATTACTCTATGTAGATTTATGATTACACAAATGGTATGCCTTTACGCCATGTACAGACAGAGAAACAACATGTATCCCATTTGTTTACAATTTTATAATAATAAAAAAAAAAGACAAAAAAAAAATGGAAAATTTTGCACCCTGAAAATAAAGTGTAAACAAAAAAATCAAGTTATTTAGAGTGCATAAGTTAAAGGATTAGTATAAGTTGTCAAAGAAATTAAAGAAGAAAGTCTAATAAAATATGGAGCAAAATGTATAGTTTGCCAAGCATAAAGATTATCTACAACCAGTGAAGGTGTGAAAAAAATATCCAGTCCCCCTGATTTACAAAAAATCAAATGTTGATAGGAACAATCTCACAATTTGGCCCATCAGCACTAAGAGAACTCCAAAGGCTCTGTGCTAGTCCATTCAGGCTGCTCGGTAAACATAAACTGGGTGGCAGATAATTAACAGAAACTTATTTTTTACAGTTTTAGAAACTGGAAGGTCCAAGATCAATGTGTTGTTAGGTTCAGTGTCTGGAAGGGGCCCATTCCTCATGGAGGGAGGCTTCTCGCTCATGTGGTAGAGGAACAAGGAGCTCCCTAGGGCCTCTTTAATGAGGACGCTGATCCCATTCACGAGGGCTCTGTCCTACCTCTCCCACTCACCTCCTAAGGTCCCAGCTCTACATACCATTGCGTTGGCCTTATGCATCACCACATGAACACGGGGACTGGGGGCTAAGGACACAAGCCCTGAGGCCATGGTCATGTCCTCCACATGATTACTCAAGCCACTCGCCTGGCTTTCACCTGGCTCGAGATTTCGCACCCAGTCTCCCAATAGGGATCCAAACTCCTCAGTCTTCTTCAGTCTCCTCAACTCCTGCTCTTCTCACAGCGTATTTCTCCCCTGTTCCATCATCAAGAAAAGCACAGCTAGAAAGGGCCATCTCATCTTCAATGCCATTTCCCCTTCTGCCTGAGCCAAGGGGACCAGAGGCAGGACTACAGCTATGAGCGTCATCTTCTCATCCTCCGGGATGTGGAAGGTGATTTCTGTGATTTTACCATATTTGTAATGCCTTTGAACAAATATGTGAAGGAAGGGATTTCTAGTAGCTTCTATCTAGATTTAGATAGTAACCTCCTCTGAAAGACACTCTTGTCTTTTGTTTCTCCAGATAGATAGATAGATAGATAGATAGATAGATAGATAGATAGATGATAGATGATAGAAACAGATGATAGATACATTGGTAGATGATTGATAAATGATTGACAGATGATAGAGATAGATCATAGATACATTGATGATAGATAGATAGATAGATAGATAGATAGATTCTAAGGGATTTAGTTCTTCCTAGTGGTATGCTTGAGGAACCCCTGTAGATTTACCAAATCTTAAATCTGGAAGAAATTCCAGTTCATCTCTGACAATGGTTTTCAAATGTATGCATAAGAATTTTCTGGGGCTGGATAAACAAGCTGTGGCACATTAAGACAATGGAATATCATTCAGTGCTAAAAAGCTTTGAAAAGACTTAGAGGAAACTTCAATGCCTGTTACTAAGTGAAAGAAGCCAGTCTAAAAAGGCTAAATACTACATAACTCTAACTACATAACATTCTGGAAAAGGCATAAGAAGAACAATAAAAAGACCAGTGATTGTCATGGGTTTCGGAGTGGGGAGGGTAAATAAGTGGAACTCAGGATTTTAAGTCAGTGAAACTCTTCTGAATGGCACTACTATGGTAGGTACAGTCATTATAAATTTATCCAAACCCAGAGGATCTATAGCACCAAGAGTGAACCTTAATATAGACTATGGCCTGCCAGGTTTGGGGGCATACACCTCTAATATAAGTCACTCAGGAAGCTGTGGTAGGGGGATCTCAAATTCAGGTCAGCCTGGACAACTTAGGGAGACCCTATCTCAAAATAAAATATAAAAGGGACTAGAGATGTGGCTCAGTGGTAGAGTACCCTGGGTTCAATCCCTGGTACCAAAACCAAAAGCAAACAACAACAAAATAACTCTAGACTCGAAGGATGACAATGTATCAGTTAGGTCCAGCAGCTTTAACAACCGAGGGTCCTGCTCTGGCAGATGATGTTGACAGCGGGGAACACAGGCATGTGGAAGGAAGGCAGTGTAAGCCCAGAGACACTGCAAAGCCTGGACAGTTTATACTAGACTTTCTGTCATTTTTTCTGTGAACCAAAAACTGCTCTAAAAAAATAAAATCTACTTAAAAAAACATCCTCTGAGGGACTTATTAAAATTGCAAATTCCTGGCACCTATCCCAGTATAATACATCAGAATCTCTGAAGATGAATCCTCAGAAGTTCTTCATCGGACAAGCTTCCCATGTGCTTCAGGGTGGGGTTCTTACACCTTTTTTTTTTTTTTTTTTAACTGGAGATTGAACCCAGGGGTACTTAACCACCGAGCCATATCCCCAGTCCATTTTTATGTTTTTATTTAGAGGAGGGGTCTTGCTAAGTTGCTTAGGATCTCACTGAGTGGCTGAGGCTGTCCTTGAACTTGCGATCCTCCTGCCTCAGCCTCCCAAGTCGCAAGGTTTATAGGCATGCACCACCATGCCGGGCTCCTACATCTCTTCCAAAGGACATTTGTGGGTGAGGAGGTTGAGGTCCACAGCCAGACTGTGCTAACAGATGACTCAGAGGGAAAATTCTGGCAGGAGACCAACAGTGCAGGTCCTCACTGGTGAATTCCCCAATTCCCCACCAATAACTCTATTTTTTGACTTATTTCCACCTCTTTCTTTGGGCTTTTAAACTCCCACCTTCGTATGCTTGTTTCTCAGTCCTATGTGTGACGCTCCCTTTTCCAGAGCATCATGCACTTTAACGTGCAGAGTCAGAGATGACCTTTCAGGTGGAAGGGTCTCTTTGTGCTTGGGGTCACTAAGCTCCTCTGAACTGATGAGCCTTGCCTGCATTCCAGGAGCACACAGCACGTGGTCTTAATAGCCAAAGACTTCTCACCCGGAGAATCCTGTGCCCGCACAAGCAGGCTTCCCGAGCTGGCACATTTCTATCCGGCAGCCATGAGAAGCTGGCAATTTTTATTTATTGTCTGCAGTTCATGGCAGCCTGTATTTCACCACCTGCACATCTAAAAAAGAAGGGGAAGAAAAGCACACCAATATTCTCAAAATGTTTATATTCAAGGAGTGTGTATTTCAGAGAGGGGAGGTCGGGATGCGTGTATTTTTATTGTGTGTGAAAGAATCCTTAGTGGCGGTGCAGCTGGAAAAATAATGGAAGCACAGGGTACTGTCTTTTGTGACAAAGTTTCCTCTGGTAAGTTACAATTATAACGTAGAAAATGATACCTTAGACGGCAACTAATTTGTGAATCCTGGGAAATGCTGTTCAATGATTCCTCATCAGGATGGCGGAACCTGATCTGTAAAAATTTGAGCCTCAGCGGGAGGCTGTTTGCAAAGAGTGATTTGCATTTCAATTGTAAGTCCAGCACAACCTTTAAATCTGGCTGCCACACTCCCACAGTGGAATTTTTCTTCTTCTTCATCTTTTTTTTTTTTTTTCCCTCCTTCCTGGTGTACTTAAAACAGAAAAAGGAACGTGACCATACATCAGTTCCACCACCACGGACAATAAGATGTAGATCGCTACAAGGAAGAAAAAGTGATACTGATGGTTAGATTTCCTCCCGAGGACCAATGATGGCTCATTTTTACCATTGCAGAGGACGCTGTCCCCACACCATGCCTTGGTCCACAAGTACCACATCCCTTTCCTCTTTTTTTTTTCTATGAAATTTCAAACAGTTAGAAAATTTGATTTTGCTTGATGAAGAAAAGAGTGAAACACACAGAAGCAAACCAGCAAAACCAAAGACAGCGATAGATTAGAATCAGGGTCCACTGAGGCCGGCACTGCTGGGCTGCTAGTGCCCCTCCACTCCCGCTTAGATGGCTTTGCCAGTGGTCGGCCAGCTGTCATTCATATCTGATGAGCGTGACCGTCTCAGCGCTCATTGGACACACTCAACCTCTCAGATGACCGCTCGCCCTTTCTTGAAATATGTTGGATGTTGCTTTTCCACTTGTGGAACTCTGCACTCTGAGGCTTCTCGTGGATTCTTGAGCTCTTTCTTATTCCTTTACGTACTCCTTCTCTGCTGATTTCTAAATGTTGGCATCTGTGCTGGGCCTGTTGTCAACAGGATGTACTTTGCTGCCTGAGCTCTTTTATCCAGTCCCCTGGCTTTATATATCTTTTATACTCCATCAGACCCCTGTGTGCATCTTCAGTCCAACCTTTTCCCAGATCTCCAATGGAATCACCTCTAGACCCCACTGCTGACCTCCTCACACATCTGCTTCTTCTCCAGTTTTTCCCACCATAGTTTAGCTTCATCAGGGTGATGGTGATGGGAGGAGGGCCAGATCAGTGAGAGGAATACTTAAAAATCTCTGATTTCTTTCTTTCCACCATTTCCCACATCTAATAGCAGTTCCGATTCCTCTGGACTACTACTGTGTTTTGAGAGTTATGTACCTTCTCTCCCTCTAGTTCTTCTTATGAGTCCTAAAACTATGTCAAACTCAACCCTACCCCCGGGCCTTTTCACACTCCAAGCACGTTTCTTAGAATGCCCTTTCTCTGAATGGCTATCCTCTTTTCAGAGGTTCTATCAAAAACTGGTATTGAAGAGACAATTTCCTAAAAACATTATATTTAAAATAGCAGCCATTCCCTTTCCTTGCCTGTTCCTGACACACTTGCTCTGGTTTATTCTATGCTAGATGTATCACACCCAGACACTTTGTATTTATACAGCTATTCACTTGTATATTGCTCATTTCACATGCTAGGTTATCATGAGGGCAAGAACCTGGTTTATTTTGTTTTGTACTAAGAAACTAGCACTTAATATAACCCCTGACACATGATAGGGACTTAATAATTAGTCCTGCATATTGAATGAATTTTAAAATGGTTTTGGTGTCTGTTCAACTTCTTTTACTTCATAATATCTTTGGAAAAACCAGTTTGTGTGTCATTTTAATTTAAGAAGGTTTCTTTCTTTCTTTCTTATCACTGGAAACTGGGGGTTCAACTCAGGGGTGCTCTACCATTGATCTTTTTTATTTTGACACAGGGTCTGAACTGCCCAGGCTGGTCTGGATCTTGCAATCCTCCTGCTTCAGCTTCCCAAACTGCTGGGAATTACTGGTGTGTGCCGCCACACCTGGCAAGAAGTTCTTGTTAATATTTGTCCAAAATTCTCATAACAATCATGGTTCATAAACTTAAATCCAAAATATACTTGCAACTTTTATTCTCCTCCATGACATCTCTGTCCTTTTTTGTTTGTTTTGGTTTGGTTGTTGTTTATTTGTTTCGTACCGGGGATTGAACTGAGGGGTACTTAACCACTGAGCCACATCCCCAGTCCTTTTTAAAGTTTTTTATTTTGAGGCAGGGTCTTGTTAAGTTGCTTAGGGCCTCACTAAGTTGCTGAGGCTCCTTTGAACTTGCCATCCTCCTGCCTCAGCCTCCAGAGTCATTGGGATAACAGGCATACACCACCATGCCCACCATGAGGTCTCTAGTCTTTAATTCTTTATTCTAATCATTTTAGTTTTGTCTTCCAAGTGGAGTATTTTGGTTCAATATTTGTTTTTGCAGAACATGACCATTCTTTGTTAAAATTTAAATGTAATTATTTGATTATAGATGATACGTAATGTCTAACAGCTCAAATAAACACAAACTGGTTCCTAGATTACAGCCCTGTGCAGAGACTGCCAGGGACCACTGGGATTCTGGTTTTGTCCTGTGGCCTCACTTCCCCCACCACTCGACCTTTTTTCAACTTTTCTGTGTGCCTGCAGCTCACCACCCAGCCCTCTTCCATGTCTTCCCCAACGTTGATGCTTTTCACTTGCTGCTGCTGAAGCACTTGAGCTAGAAAACTACAAACTCAGGTGTATTAAATTTGTGTCCAGAGTAAAAGTTAATAATCTATGATCGAAGGCCTTTGCTCTGATTTGAGTGAAGGGACTTCAGGTGTTCAGCTTTTGTTTTGCTTAACCGCTCTTTCTTGGTGATCTTCTGAATGTCTGAGAGGCGATGCTAAGCAGGGCGTCCTTGTGTATGCATGTCCTAGTTCAGGTGCATGCTCTGTCATTAACACGCTGAATGGTTTTGAGCTTGAACTTGTATCCCTGGGACCCCTGAGGGAGAAAGTTGTTCATCTGCCCTTGCCCTGGATGGCGAGCCTCACTGGCCCTCGGCAGAATGGCCCGTGACTCAAAAGACGCAGAACAGGTTCTGAGAGGAAAATTGCTTTCTCTTTTGGCATCAAGTGATGTGAGGCATATGACGCTAGAGAAAGATTTCAATTAACATCTTCTCTCTAGAAGACAGACATTAAAGCTTCTTTCTATTGCCTCTCACAAAGGAAAAACGCCACCCGCAATAGGACCTCACATCTTCAGCTGCAGCCCGCTCGGGGAGAAGGCGAGTCCACAGCTCTGTGATTGCGGTGCCCTGATTCTCAGGTGTCACCGTTTCCACTTGAGCCTGTACTCGGCAAAGCCCTTGGGGCACCAATCTTGTCCCTCCTCTGATAAATTCTACTTATTATACTGTGCTGTGTACACTCTCAGAGCTAGATAAATGAAGAGTAATAATAACTGTTATTTTACACCAAGTGTTATCAAATCAGAAATCTGACACCTAGTAATTTAATATATATGTTTTTTCCACATACCTTTATTGCTGTTTGGCTAGATAGAAAATATGAGGAGATTGGAAACCAACTGTAAATATTTCTACAGCCTTAATGGCAAAGGCTCTTTCTTTTCTTTATTATCTTGCTCCACTTACTCCATCTTGTTTTTCAGGCTGCTTTCCGTCTCATTCTCTCCTTTCAATATTCCCTTATCCAGGAAGCTTTTCCCTATTTATGACCCTTTCGCTGTACTTCCATGACCCACACTTCCTGAGCCACTTTCCTGGATTGGAGGATGGGAATGCAATATCCTTAATGTTATTTATTGTTGAGCTGGACCAGAGGGTAGAACTCAACTGATCTGGGTTTGCATCAGATCTACCATTTAAAAGCAGTTTGACCATAGGCAAATTGCTTAACTTCTCTCAGCCTGGTTTCCTCATCTGTATCATAGAAATCACAACAACCCCCTCTTCATTGCAAGGGTATTGTTAAGAGTAAAGTACATTATGAAAATATCTTGTTCTTAATTAGATATGTTTTCTTCTTCATTGTCTCTGTAATTGATAGGAAAGCTTTTGAGGGTGTACTGAACATATTATTATGAAGATTCTGAAGGCTGATTATATCATGTATTTCAAATTGCAAAACACCAAATGCATATGAGGATCTTCCAGGAGTATGATGCTATGATAGATCCTAGTGGGGGAAAGAAGAAAAGAAAGAATGGGTAAAACACAATTGTTTGCATTTCAAAAGCTTTCTGTGTACTTGGGACAATAAGTGATGTAAAAAGTCAAGTCAAATAATTGAAATAATAATTCAAAATAACAAGAGAAGCAATGGCTAAGAAAAGAGCTGTTTCCCATTAAATAACTCAGAAAAATAAATATAATCAAAGGGTAGAAGACACCAGAAGCCCTAATGTAGAGGTGGTGGGGGGAGGTTTAAGCAGGTAACCTGGTCACTGCTAAGTCTTTTCAGCAGATTTGGTGAAAAGAAAACATTCAATCACGATAACTTGATTCATGACTGACATACGACAGAATCTGAAAATACTTTAAATATAAGCAAATACAAGTTGAGGCATCAGTCCATAGGGTTTCAGGAACCAGTTCTGATATTTTGAACTATGTCACATTCTCCTTTCATCATTTCTTATAAAATTCTCAGCCCCATGCACACCAACATTTCTTATCTTATCTGCCACCAGGTCCAAAGGCATGACCTTGTCCAGAAAACTTTCAATCAACAGTACACAGTGAAGACTGATAGTTCACCTGTCTCAATAGCCAAATCAGATCAACTGTGCAACAATCCAATTGATTGCTCAGCGATTGATTTGAGTGAACTAAAACACTATTAATTATTTCTTTCATATGAATAGTCTTACAAAAATGCATGCGGTGCCCCACAAATGTCTAGTTCCAGGCCGAAAATCTGGGAGTTATAAATGAAAGAATACGTCATAACATTGTGGGCTATTCTTGCCAGTTCTTTCATCAAGTGTGAGTTTCTTGATTCCAGCAACCAGACTAACTGCTTTGTAGCTACTCTATTTTTAAAGACGTGCAGTCAGGGACCTATGCTTTGGCTAGTTGGGATAATAAATAAAGCACATGGATAAATGTGTTTATTTGGACATGTAATTTAGTTTCTATGTAACTATTTTTCTTTTAATGACACACATGCTGATTCCTAGTCATCAGCCCTAGGCGCCAGTAAAATCAGATTAAAAGCATTAGTAATGTAGTTAATTCCATTTATAATATGCCTACACCAGAGACGAGAACATTCAAATAAGGAAAATCTATAACTGAAAGAGTTTTTTGGAACTCCTTGTAAGAAACCTTTGAAAGAAAGACATAGGATTTTACATAAATACTCTTGAGGAGGCTATCTGGCCATGTTTTGCCAAGTAATATTTATAACCTCAATTAAAATTTGCTTTGGCCACTTGAGTCTTCATCTTTTGTACTTGAGGTTGACTCTTGCTGATTGTATTAAGGGATGGGCATCTTTCTTTCAGAGATGCTCTGCTAGGTGTCCTGTTGCTTTCTATAAACTTGCCTAACAATCACTATCAGCTAATCAATTTTTCCTTTTTATTCAAATTCTATTTATCCGCTCCCTTCTGACCTATTGTTCTTGGGACAGCCCATGCATTCTTTTTTCAGAACCTCTCAGCATATTACATACAGCATAAGTGGATAAAAGCCCAAGCAGTATATCCAATCGATAGCTCCCACAGGTAGACATCTTTTCCTGCTCCTCTTTAATGTGCTGTCCTTTGTACATGAAGATGTCACTATCGACCTACAATCCATCTGGCATCTGGTGTGAGTTCTGGACTTTGGCCAGTAGTTGGGGTGCATTTGGACCAAGTCATTCCCATTCCTTCCCCAGGTCACCTCTTCAGATCCAGGTGTCTATGTGACAGACAGGTAGGCTGGGGTCATTGAATGACATAAGCTATTTGGCCATAAATCAAAACTATAACAATCATTTCACTTTTTATTTTAATAACCACAAAGTTAGTAAATTTAACTTTTATTCTTTGTTTTATCTTTTGTTCTTTGTGGCAATTAACTAATATCAACGATAAAAGCTAACGTATGCTGTTTCATTATTTTTCAGCAGTTCAGTTTTTTAGAAACAAAATTTTGAAAGTAAACATGGATGCATACAGCATGTCTGTAACTTAAAAATCCCAAATATACAGAAGTGCATAAAGTAAAAGTTTGCTTGCTTTCAGTCCAGTCCTCAAATTCCAGAAAATTTTAAAAGCATACATACATGCAAATGCAGACAGCTACATGTATGTATATAATACAAAAATTAACATAACTCGTATTGTTTGATGATTTCATTATTTAACATATCCTGAAAAATTTTCCCATTAGGGTTCCTTCTTAATTTAATAGTCACATAAAATTTCACAGTGTAAATAACCACAATTTATTCAATCATACCTTTATGTTTGGAAATTTAATTTTTTTTCTAATTTTTTACTTCTATAAGTCATACTAAAATAAAATGTTTCGACTGGTTCTCTATTTAGGTATGACAAATTATATCAAAAATGGCCTTAAATAATGAAAACCTTTTATTATTCTTGAAGTTTCAGCAGAAGGAGTAGCTCTACTGCTGGTTCTGGCTGGAAGTCTCTATCAAGGTGCAGACAGGACAGTCGCAGTCCTGTGTAGATGGGACTGGGGCTGGAGGATCTATGGTGGCCCACTCATGTGCTCAGTGGGTTCATGCTGGTTGTTAATGGAGACTGCAGTCCTGCCCAGCGTGGGCTCCTTGAGTGTCCTCATGCTCTGGCAGCTGGCTTCCTCCACAGGAGCAGCCCAAAAGAGCAAGAGCCAGATAGAAGCTGTCATTTCTGTGACCTCGCCTGGAAAGTCACCTAGCATCACCCCCACGGCATTTCCTTGTTTAAAAGCAAAGTGCAAAGTCTGACCAACATTCAGAAGGAGGGGAATTAGACTTGGTCATTTGAAGGAAGGAATGTAAAAGAATTTGCTGGAAGGTATTAAAATCATTACAAAAAATAATAAATGAGTAAGTGAACCAATGAATGAATGATGTGTAGGAATATTTCTAAAATGTATTACCAGAGTGGAATTGCTGAATAAATGCCAATGAACATTTTGAAAGTTGAAAGATATTGCCATGTTGTCCTACAAAAATGTGTTCAAACTCGTAAATTCATAGGGTTTCAATATCATTTTCTGCCAAAGTCTCAGGAACACTTGACATTTGTAGGTATGTTTTATAATTTTGTCAATGTGAGAAGTTAAAAGCAATAGATATATTTTAAAATTTATATTTTACCTGGTTGCTTGTGAGTTTAGCATCTGAGCTCCTTGGCTGGTAGGTCCACCCCTTTATTTCCCTTATCTGTCACTGTGTAATTTCTAAGAGGGAGAAGTAGAAGAAAGGCATCCTGTTGAACACTTAGGGTTCCCTAGAACACAGTTTGAAAAACCACTGTTATTCTAAAATATTAATATTTAGGGGAAAATAACACTTGATCATCCAAAGACTAGACTGTTAAAAAGTGGACTGAAAGACATCTAGCTAATACATTCAATTACATTGATATCTATATATGAGTATGATTTTATATAACATTGAGAAATGTATATACCTCTATGGTTTGCTTCAACTTTTAAAAAAATTTAAAAATCAAGCCAGTATAAAGCAACTACTTATATTTTGAAAATACAAGAACACAAATTACAAATTAATGAAATTCATTTTTTTAAATAATAAAGCCATATGGCTTCAGGACCCAGACAATGCATTCTTTCTCTTAAGAAACAGTGCATACATTCCAGACATCTACCTACCCAGTGTATGAATGACTCATGAACGCAGACAACAAGCATGTAGATTCAGAGGCCATGGCACCCACACTGTGCATATATCATTTATGTCCTAAAATACATACACTGCAGGCACATATGGACACACACAGAGTAAATCACAAAGCTTTCCATCCTGTGAGTCTTTCTCTTCAGTCTGTGATGGATCTCATTATTAATTAAAGAATCATTTAGCTTGCATAATTGTCTTCTGCCATACATAATTCCAACCTTTCAATGTCTCTTCAAGTTGGCTTATTAGACTAAATGCACTCCTTTGTTTTGGTGACATCATCAATCACAGCCTCTTGATGGACGGACTCCACAGTGGGGTGAATAATATGTACAGAGGCCCTCTCTTTGTTCCCATCATGGAACTTACCAACAGGTAACATCATTCGTAAATTTTTTTGCTCCTTTAAAGCTAAAGAACTATGACTCCACAATCTGCCACGGAGGAGGTCAGGCTGCCAGTTGGAAGGAATTAGCCATTTGTTGTTAAGTGTCTGCTGAGATATATGAACATTTCGGGACTTTGGAACAAACTGATGACAAGACATAAGAATGTCAGGCTACATTCACATCCACCTTTTATCATTCTTAGTTCTTTAAATTTCAAACTTTAAAATAAAATGCAGGCTAGTAATGAATAGTTCTTAATGTACAAGAAGTCAGACAGATTAAAACTCCTGAGGCAGTCAAAGCACTGTAATCAACTCATACAGATTTTCATCTTTATTTTGTCAGAAGAGAAACAGTCATCATGGAAAATACCCTTATTTGATCGAACATTTAGACACCATCTTTAAACTGGCTTGGGAGCAACAGGAAATGTCAAGTTGGGTCAGATCCATGGGTCCATTAGATCTGCTGGCTGAAGGGAATTGTGTAGGTTAGAAGCAGAGTATTGGGAATAAATAAATTATTTGCTCTCTGGCATTAGCTTCAAAAGGATGTTAAAATGTTCTCTCGAACATCCAGAGCTTCCCTTCACTTAAGTCCACAACTTCATTTGTCTTCTTGATGTATACCTTCCTGGCCTTTGCAGGTTTGCTACCAACCATGCAAAATTATACCTCTCTCAACAGTCAGAGTGAATTTTTGGTTTACATATTCTGAGAATTTTGAACAAATATGTGTGGAAGAAACAAATTCCTTTCAAAAGAGTATAAAATGTTCTCTCTGGGTGTGTTGAATGTTTCTCATTGCAGAACAGGTTCTTGCTGTAGCATCAGATGTTCGGGGAATTTGAATTGATAATTTTTAAAAAATCATTAGTGTAGTCATTATTCATTAGAAAATATTTCAGTGTTCTATAGTCAGTATCTCAGAAAAAAAATCTTGGGAAAGACATTATTTATTAAAATTTAGTAAGGTTAATAAACCATTTTTAAATTTTAAGTATATAAGGTGTATTAGTCAGCCTTCTGTTGCTGTGACTACATACTAGACAGAAAAAATTAGGGGACGAAAAGGTTACTTTGAGCAAACAATTTAAAGGTTCAGCCCGTGGCTGGTTGACTCCATTGCTCTGGGCCCCAAATTAGGCAGAATTTCATGGCAGAAAGACATGGTGGAAGGCAGCTGCTTAACTCATGGCTATCCAGAGGCAGAGAGAGAGGGAGGAGTCAGAGGGACAAAATATAATCACCAAGAGCTGCCCTCACAGAACTATTTTCTTTAGTCAGCCTCCACCTGCCTACAGTCACCATTGAGTCCATTAGTCTTTTCAAATAATTAATCTATAAAATGGATGAATCCACAGATTAGGTTTCACCTCTGAATATCACTGTATTGTCTATCACATGAGCTTTTGCAAGGAGGACCTCATATCCAAACCATAACATAAGGCATATGCATTGTTCAAAATTCACAAAGTACAAATTGGCATTGAGTAAGAAGTCAGTTTCCACCTCTCTCCAGACACTGCAATTTTATCTAGGAAAGCATGTTGCCAATGTCTTCACTATTATTCCAGTATAGCTTTCAAGAAATATTCTATATATTTGCATGCATTTGTAATATATATTATGTATATACATACATGCACACAAACACACACAAATGTTTGTGAGATGCAAAAAATTTTCTGCAAATTTCTTTTATCACAGAATGTATTTTGGAGCCTCTTCATATTTGTATATGTAGAGATACCTTGTTTTTCTTAATAGCTAGAGAATAGTCGATAGTACAAACATTTTGAGCAGTTTTCTGAGGACTAACTCTCCCTCTAATGGGTAGTTTGGGGATTTTGAAAAATGTTTAAAAAGAAATCTACTTCTGGATCAACAGATCATATCTATTGTCCTGTGATATCAACAGAATTAGGATTTTATTCTTTGAATTTTGCTATATGAAGAAGATAATTCTCTAGTCTCCTCTCTTATCCAAATATTTTTTCTGAATCCACTAATATGGCTCAAATATAAACAAAACTTAACAAGTTTATAGAAAGAAATCCAAATGATTTTGGATCCCTACATCATACCTTACATAAAAAGTGACTCAAAGAGGGTCATAGAACTAATAGAAGAGCTACAACTATAAAACTATCAGAAGAAAATATAAGAGTAAATTTTTATATGCTGGATTAAGCAATACTTTTCCAGATATTACACTAAAAGCACAACTGAAAATAGAAGATTGACAAGTGGAACTTCCTCAAATTAAGAATGTTTTGCTTCAAAGATAGTCATCAAGATGGTGAAAAAGATAAATTGTACATTGAGAGAATATATTTGCAAATGATATATCTGATAAGAAAAGATATAAAGGATTCACAATATATAAAGGAGTCTTACAAGTCAATATTTAATTTTAATTCTCTGCCCAATTGAATAAATGGGCAAATAATTTGAATAGACCTTTCTCTACAGATGATTTACAAATTGTCAGTAAGCACATTAAAAGATGTTCAGTGTCATCAGTCATTAGTGAGAGAGCAAATCAAAATCATAATGAGACATCAATTCACACCATCAGCATGCCTGTAATCAAAATGACAAGCAATAACAAGGATGGGTGAGGACAAAGAGAAAATGGAACTTGCATATATAGCTGGTGGGAATAGAAACTGGTGCAGGTTGCTTTGGAGAACGGTTTGGCATCTGGGAGTTGTACATAATTGATATTTTCTCACTTTATCTGTGGTCTGAAATAGTGTATGATATGAGTTAGAAGTATTTATAGTTTGCATGTTTGGTAGAATTATAATATCACTTGGGTTTGGTGTTTCCATTGAAAGATTATTCAGTTTATTTAGGGGTTATAAGACGTTTTGTTTTTGAACCAAGTGACCCCCCCAATGCCCATGTGTTGAAAGCATGGTCCCCAAGGCACCATGGTTCAGTGGTGGGGTTTTTAGGCAATGATTGGATTATGAGAGCTTTGATCTTATGCCTGGATTAAGTCACTTTTCTACTGGACTTAGTTGACAGGGTGCATACCCTGGAAGGGTTTACCTTCTCCAGTTCCACTCCATTTCTCTCTGCTTTTTTTTTTTTTTTTTTTTTTGTGGTGGTGGGGATTGAACCCAGGGCCTTGAGCTATATCCCCAGCCCCACATTTCTCTCTGCTTCTTGACTGTCATGCTTTTTCTTTTGTCTTGCCTTCTGTCATCATGTTATCCCTCATCTCATATCCAGAGAAATGGAGCTGACTAAACCATGGACTGAATCCTCTAAAGCTGTGGGCCAAAGTCAACTTCTCCTCCTCTAACTTGTTCTTGTTAGGTATTTCAGTCACAGTGACATAAAACTGACTAACAAATAGGATTATTCAGATTTTATTTTCTGTTTTGGATTCAGGATTGGAAAGTTTTATTTGGCTTTTCAGGATGGTTGTCTATTTTATGTTTGCAAACATATTAATGAAGTTGCCTATGCAATATTCAATATCTAGAATTATGACTTTTTTATTTCCAAACTTGTTCATTTATTGTCCTCTCTCATTGAGTTTTCCAGAAGAGTCTCACATTTTTATTTCCAGAAAACAATCTCCTTCAATATATTCATTATATTTTTTTGTTACAAACTTTCTTACTCTCTAGTTCTTTCTTGTTATTTTCTTTCTTTGACTTTTTTTTAGAGTGGCGTTCTTATCCTAACTTGTCTATGTGGATGCTTAACTTATTAATTTTTAGTTTCTTCTCTTTTGTTAATATTTTTTTTAAATGACAGATCATGATGGTTCATATTTACAGGGTATGATGTGATATTTTGATATGCATGGAATGATTACATAAAGCTAATTAATATATTCATTCTTTCACATGAATTTTTGTGGTAAGACATTTGAAATTTATTTTCTTCTGATAAAATTTCTAAAACTAAAATTTAGCTATATTCTATAATATTTGGTTTTGTGGTATTTTTATTATCACTGAAATCTGAATAATTTGACTTTCCCCAACACTTTTCACTTTGACTTAAAAGAATATTTTGAAGGGTGTTTTTACATCCTCAAATACATATTTTTCTAACATATTTTTTAAATTATTTATTTCTAACAACTGCATTTTTATTACAGAATATATAACAATGAATGAGAACCTGTGTTCAATCCGAAGCACTGCAAAAAAAATTGTTCAGAGAATATATAATAACCAAGTTTGTTATTTATTAATACATACTTTGTAGTATGTATTAATAGTTTCATAAATATTTTTGGGTACTGAAAATATTGTGTATTCTGTATTTATTGGTACAACAGTCTATATATGTCCATTATATCATGCATATTATTTTTATTATTCAGATATTCTAATATTAATATTTTTATTTGCTTGCTGTATTAATTGTGTGAATGGTCTTAAAATAGACCATTATGATAGTGATTTGTTGATTTCTTATAATTATCCAGTCAATAAAAATTGACTTTACTTACTCTCAAGTCTCACTGGGTATGCACAAGGTTAAAAATAAATGTTCTATCATCATATAGTGACATGTTTTATCTTTCACAATGATTTTGACAAGGTTCAATTTGTCTTATATTAGTATAGCTATACTATCTGTCTTTTGATTAACATTCTCCTGAGTTATCTTTTCCTTTTCTTCAACATCTTAAAATTTCTTTATTCCTGTTTTAGTTTTGTTTTCCCTCTTCCTATATTTCTTCTTCCTCTCCTCCTCCTTCTTCTTTTTCTTTCTCCCTATGTCTTATTTCTGTGTCTCCCTGCTACCCCACCACTGTCAATTTGGCCATCTTGGTGTCTTAAAAAGACCATAAAGAAAGATCATGTACATTTACCATAATTACTCATTTATATGGACTTACATCTTTCAACTTACTTTGCGTTTCTTACTTGTCCCAAGTTTTATATTTTATTTTCTTCTCCTTTCCTCCTTCCTTTCAGAATGCTTAGTTATATTTTTTCTTCCAGTTTCTTCCTTTCTACTTCTGAGGAATTTTATGACCTATTTATATTAGCTTAATGAGTACCCTATATATTTTAGCATGCAAACATAATTTATCAAATCTAAATCACTGTTTTTACTTTCAACCTAAATATTCCATGAGCTATAGACACTTTTAATGTGAAACATCCCCTGATTTTATTTTGTTTTTTGTTTACTTTGTTGGTTTTGTTTCTTTATTTTTGAACCTCAAGAAGAATTTATCACTATGATTTCACACAGCCAAGATTTATTTATATTTATCCACATATAACATTTTCTTTGCTCATAATTTATTCTTGTTTCTCAATGCTAACATCTGGGATCACTTTCCCTCTTCGTGAATTACATCCTTTAAAAGTTCCTTCAAAGACGATCTATTGATAGTGAACTATTAGTTTTGTTTCCCAAAAATATCATTATTTTACCCTCATCTTGAAAATTACTTTTATGAACATGCAATCTTGGTTTTGATGGTTATTTTCCCTGAGCACATTCAAAGATATTATCATGCTGTTTGGGTCCACTGTCACTGTTGAGAAGTTGACTGTCAGTTTATCAAACCATTGAAGGTTCTCATTTTTCTCTTGGTACTTTAATATGTTTGTGTCTTTTATGATCTGTAGTTTCATGTGTCTAAGTATTTATTTCCCTGGTTAGGATTCATTTAACTAAATGAATCTGAGAATTGCTACTTTTAAAAAATAAATTCTGGAAAATTCTCAATTACTAAACTTTATATTACTGCAGCTCCTTTCTCTTTTCTCTTGGAAACTTAATTAGACATCTATTAGCACTTGTTGCTCTTCTAGACTGATTTAACTTTTTAGGTGTTTTGCATTTCTTTTCTTCTCTCCAGATAGATTTTAAAGTTCATAAAATTTCTGTCCTTTTGTTTACTGAACTGTTAAGTCTATCTATTGAGTCATATATTATTTCTGAAGCTCTTTTGGTTTCTTGTTCAAATATGCTTTAACATTTTTACAACCTGTTTTTCATAATTTAGTCTTGTATTTGCTTTCTTAGCACTAATTGTACATATTTCTTTTAGACTCTGTATCTGAGAACTATATTTTTCAAAGTCTCTGTTCAATCGTGTTATCCACAAATAAAGGACTTGGTATCTTACTTTTTCTGCATCATGCACATAGTTCCTGAAACTTTATTTGTGGAGTTCTTGGAAGCCTGAATTAAAGGTGGGTCCTGCTGCTATAATGTCAGTGCCTGAGTGTTCACGGACAGACTAAGATGTTCTGTGTGTACACTTGTTTGACAATTTAGACAGTCTAAAATATGACTGACATATCCATGCCATGGTAAGCTTACGGTTTTGAATTTTGGTTGGTGATACAACCCTCCCCACATCCCACCCAATGAAAGTTTCTATTGTTTTCTTTGCTTTCCTTTGGCAAAGATGGTATGCTGGTGATTGGATGGTGACTGGGACGTGTTTCCTCGTGTGTTGTATTATGCTGAGTATATGGCCCCTTGAGGGATTAACTGTATACAGGAGTGTCCCCTATTATATTTCCCACTTGAGGTGATGCCTAGATTTTATTTTGTCCATGTCCGCAGAGATCAAGAAAAACAAAACCAAATTTACTTGGGACAACAAATGTTCTCAAGACAAAACCAGATTCAGGGCTACTCAACTCTCTTCCTTCCTCCTTTTACTTGATGTTTGGCTGAGCATATTACTTGCCAACTTGTTACTTACAGGTGTTTTTCAAAAATGAATATAAACATAAAAGGGTTTTATTTATTTTCAGCAAAGGAATCAGTTGTGGGAATTGGAGTTCAATAAATATTTACAGAAGGAATTAGTTTTCAGGTCTTCCTGTATCCTATTGATAGTCCATCCAAACTCACACAGAATAGAAGAGATGCTTTCCCAGAGGGTATTTCTCTACATCTATACCACTTCTACAAAGCAGCAGAAAACAGGAATTATAAGGGAAAATAACTCTTTCTCACTTTGCTTTTGCAAAAAGAAATGAAAGAAGAAAATAAGAGGAAGAGAAACAGAAAAGAAGTATAGAGAGAATGACAAGAGAATCGCTTGGAGCTGTGAAGTACAGGCCTCTGCAGCGATGTTTATCATTTGTGAGTACTCCTACATTTCTTTTTCATATTTGGAACTATTGTCAATTTTTGTACAGATGTCCCTGTGCATCTATTGCCAGGAGTGAATCTGTTCTGACTCTTAAGAGTTTCCCAACCTCACACTCTGATCTCATCCAGTGTCACTGCAGTGCTGTGCTAAAAGAGGAACCCAGTGGTTTTCTGAAAAGAATGTTAAAGTGAATATTAACTGCATAGTAGAGGAAAATACTTACTCTAAATTCTTCAGAAATCATTTCGAGAACCTGTCATCTTTCTTTTCCCTTCCTCTTCTTTTGCATTAGACCTTTCATGAGAAATACCTGTGTCCCTCTACCCTATGGCCTGGGTGGCCAAAATCAGTGAAATTATTCCATTTCTCAAAATCACATTAACAGAAAGGTGGCTGCAGAGAGCCTGATTCTTTCATAAGTCATAATGCTTTTAGAAGCATTTTATTATCTCCCAGGATGAAATATATGACATCCTGTAATGGGTCCTAAATATCAGGACCTTTAACTTTTCTCAAGGTTAGCACCCTCCTCTGCTCGGGCCTTTGTCTCACTATCTCTCAAGGACCATGGGGCACTCATGAACACATCACACACTCCCAGGGATCAGAATCAGATGAGTTTTTCATCCATTGCATGTTTCCTGCAACAAAGGAACATCTTACAGGAGCACTCCCAGGCAGAAATGGCACAAGAAATGCTGCCATCAACAAACAGAGCATGAGAGGTAAATTGACGGCATATGGCTTCCTTCCTTAATGGGAACTGGGGACTCACACTGTCCACACCAGTAAGTGTTAAGTGAATGCCTAGAATACAGAGCACTCCACGCATCGAGTGGCAAGAAAGGCCAAAGCACCTCAGTCAGGTCTTGCTTAGAAAACTTTCTCATTTATGTATTCCATGGATTTTGCTAGTGGAACTTGCCCCAGTTTACAAAAAAAAAGGAGTTTGGCTTGGGTTGTGGGGGGGCTCCCAGTGTGGGCTCTCTCCACAATGAATCACTGCACTGGACCTTGTCCTGACATCACACTTCAATCAAAAACTTTTTGCACAAAATGTCACTTTCAAAGTTGCGGTTTGGGGGGAAAAAGTGTCTTTATAAAAAATTCATGGCCACAATGATCTGATAATGCAGTGTTCTGATACCAGCAGATGTTTTGTCTAACATGTTCCCTGAAGCTGTACTCTGTGCCTTCATATCTTTCATTTCCAGTTGCTATCTGCTGACTGTGGGATGTCATGTACGTACCCTATAGCTATGCGCGGCAATTCGCATCTAACACCACCGCGCGTAATGAGCTTCACAAGATGCTTGTCGCAATAACTCCGTACTTCCCTAACCATATGGAACACAACACTCTAAAGCCCATAGACACTTTTTTTTATTACAGTTCAGATCCTTAAAACATAATCTGTGTGATGTCTAGTGAATGTACGTGAAGAGCTGCTGAAAACAAAGTTAACACTTGTTCACATCATCTGTTACAAATGTCCAATTTGGGACAATAAATTTCCTCGGAACCTGTTCTTTTGCTGACTCGTTGCTTTATCTTTTTTTCCTTTTTCTCTCACGTCGTTTTTTTTATGAACTATGCATATGTATTAAATGGGATTTGTTGTCCCTAGATACCAATTTGCATAAAGTACAAGCCATCATTGGTTGGAGAGAAGCAAATTACTTCTCCGGCAAGATCACACTTTATTTTTTTTTTTTTTTTTAATTTTAACAAACCGCAGGCAGAGGCTGTTAACAGTACTTAGCCAGATATGCAAAGTATCACTTTTCTCAAAAGCAACTTGATCAATGAGGGGGAAGAGGGAAAAAAAAAAAAAGTGGGAGGTGATATTATTCAATTAAGTCCCAAAGAAAGCTGACCTGGAACAACAATACTCATACCTGTTCAGCCACCTGTCCACCTGTCGGTAAGCCGAGCCTCTGTTTTTCCCCTTCAGTGCAGGTCAGGTATTCAAGGTTTCTGAGAACAAAAACCGAGAGACTTAGCAAAGAAGTGAGACCAAGTCAGCAGCTTTTAAAAATAACAAGAATCTCTCAGTTTTATTCTCTGCTTCTCAGAAAACTCACCGCTTTTGATTTATTTCTTTTTCAAGTTCTCCTTGCCATCCTTTTCCCTGCAACTTAATAGTCAAGCAGCTTTCTGTCAACAGCTCTGCTTGTAATTGCTGACTCCAAATGTCTTGTAAACTACAAGTAAGACCTGCACCCCCTCCTCTGCCCATCATGAAAAGCAGATTTCCCTAACAGATGCGGGAAGGCACAGGGGGCACTGTGGAAGGAGCCACAGCATCCAGGCCCACACCAGCCCTTGGATGCCTGCTTCCCACTCTTCTTGTGCAGTACACCTGTGACAAGTTGGCAATTGCTGGGGTGATAACGCAGAGACTTGCAAATTCCAGCTTGTCCCTCTGCTAAGCAGAACTGTGCTAGTTTTTGCTAAATAAAGAAACAAACAGCTCTTTTAGCCAAGAATCTCAGACAACGTATTGGGGGTGGAAGTTGTGAACCTTAGAAACAGCTGGGAATAAATGACACTCTCCAACTTTTGACAAACTTGCCATAGAAACTTCAGGAGACTTGGTCTGACTTAGATGCACATTTTAGTTAAGTTTATGTTCCAGGGTTCTTGATATGTGTTACAAAATAATTGAATTTTTAATATCACTTTAAATCATTCTAACTAGAGTACATAGAAGTTCCTTACAAAGAGCAAATATTTGTTCTAACCATTGTAACCTCTAAAGGTAAACAAGACATCCTTAGCAAAGTCTGTTCCCCCTCCTGGGAGGGGCCATTCCATTATTATGCATTTATGAGGATCCAAGAGGTTTGAATATATGATTTACTCCTTTTACCCTGTCAGAAGGCCAAGCAAAAATAGAAATAAATGAGTGAGAAGCCAACTAGCTTGACGACTTGAAGGGCTTATGCTACTATCTACCATATTTTTGAGGAAAACACAGAAGTGACCAAACTTTACCACTCAGGAGACTTCTGAGTGGTAAATATGGTGTGTGAGTGTCCATCCCCTCACCACTGTGCTCCTAGTGCCCAGAAAGCTGTTTTCTATGAGATGCCTAATACCATTTGTTGAATGGATGAATGAATAGTTGAGGTATGAATTGATGGACACATAATGGAAGTGGGCTGGGCACTATCGCCAGAGTCAAAGATTAATGAAGTTTCTGTCAAGTAAAATTTCTTCCTCCAAATTCATCAGAGAGGCATTTTTGAATACCTGCATTGTTCCAAGAAATAAACTGAACACTGCTGACAGTGAGATTTATTTGAGAATCTGGGAAGGTATTGGGTGGTTATAAAATGTATGGATTGTGGAAGAGGAACCAACAACACAATATCATCTACTGGATTGGTAAATTTGGGCAAGTCACTCACCGACCTTGGGCTTTTGTTACTTCCTTTGTAAAATGAGGGAAACTCCTATAGCACAGGAGTATTTTGATGATGAAATGAGATTAACCAAACTCAAGTCCCCAGTACATACTAAATGCTCACTGAGAGTTGGTTTCCTTTCTACTTCCTGACTCTTTAGAACTTGCAATCTAATGCTAATATTCTAGATGAACACACAAAATGTACTCCCAATAGAGGACAATTGTGGAAGATTTAGAAGCACAGAACTACTTCTTTTAAAAAGAAAAACGCCTGAAAGAAGAGCTCC